>NW_020897750.1:2253318-2312100 GCF_003984885.1 Neopelma chrysocephalum
AAGTAGTAGACTGAAAAATAAAGCTGAAGCCTGGATATATCGAAACACTGTATTTAAGAAACTCCTTTCATGGCCAACAGAATGCCAAAGACCAGAATCTTTACTAATCACTAAGAACTTACTGGTGTTCTGACTGTCACTTGAATGACTCACTAATATGTAACCTCTGGGCTTTTCAGTAATGGTAGAAATAGGTCACCATCTCATTGCGTGTTCTTGTTCGTGTTTTCACAGCCTAAAAATCAAGAGGTCAGTGCTGGAGACTATGGCAGAGTTATTCCTGCAAGTGCCACAGTATTTGGGATGGCAGTGGAATGCAAAGAGATACGTAGGCATCACAGGTATGTCTTGAACTCATATTTGTTTGAACCCATATTTGTTATTTGGGAAGAGAGACCGGTTGTTTTTATTGAGGATTTCTCATTTACTGTTCTCTTTGTTTTTTGAATGGCTGATTGTCTGCTTAACTAAACAGATTTCTGCTCTCACCCTCCCCACTCCACCCCTTTTCCAGGCTTTTTTTCTTTTTTTTAACACCTCCCTACCCCTTTGAGGTTCAGATTTGCTGGATCACTTTATCAGAAACTCTTGATTTACACTTATGCTGAAGTACATAACTCTAATACATACGAAAGAAATTAAATTCCTTAATAGTAAAATTATGTCTCAATTTCTGTATTGTAGATCCTTGGATTAACACTTAGCCTTTAACCTCATTTTACCCCCTTTATAATCTACTTCATACCTCACTGCTGGATCTAACCCTTCCAGAAGATGAGGACAGGATTGTGTAAAGCCTAAGTGTTGATAACCCCAGCTAGCATTATCTGTCTGAATATGTCCTTTGCCTAGGTGTGAACTGGCACAGAATAAGGTTTCTTTCCTGAGACCAGCTCTCAGACTTCTTTCATATTTCATATTCCGTTCATTGCTTTCATATTCATGTTTATTCTCCTCTTTTAGAACAATATCACTGTATGAAGACAGTCTCTGTCTGAGAGGTTTGGACTTGATGTATTTTGTTTAGGATTAATCTTGTTGTACATTAAAGAAAACACTAACTTCTACAGGGGTTTCAGTGCACTGGATGAAAAGTAACCAGGCTGCAATCAGCAATTTTTCTAATGTGCTAGGCGGGGACAGTGGCCAGAAAGAGACAGAAGTTCCCATGGTAGATGGTCACGGAATAATTTCTTGTAGAAGTTAATTATTCATCAATTAAAAGAGGTTTTGCCTTGAAACAGGGCATTGACTGTTCCTTACAAAATTTACACAGAATGCAAGTTAATGTCCTGTTAACTTTGGATTGTTGAATTGACATTACGTTTTAATAGCTTGAGATCAGATGACTAGCAGGGCTGAAGTGATTGCCACAAATCAATTATATGCTGTTGAAAGAAGAAAAATGTCACTTTTAGATGTCTTGCCTCTATAGTTTGAGATCCCCTTTTGCTATAGTAAGAATACTTAAGTCTATTTTAACAAGCGCTGTTAAGTTTTATTTAAAACACTTCTTATCTCTTCTCAGATTTAAACTATCCAGATCTCTTTGAATTATTTTGATGTGCATGTCTTCACATTACCTAAAGTGTTTTCACTATCTACAGTAAAACTTTGGGGTTTGGATGGTTTTTTTCTGAGCCTAATGAAATAGCAGTGTGAAAGTATCTCTTTTCTCATGCTTTTTATATCATCCTGAACAGTTTCTGTCTTGTACAATTAGTACAGCTTTGAGCTTTTCCTCATGCTTTAATTTTTTTTTGAGTGCTTAGAAGTAGATGTAGAGCCCAGAACTGTATGAATACTTGAGTTTTTTTCCCTGAAGTACATTTAAAAGTGTGTTTAATCTATCATCAAACACTGATTCATCTTGCTGAGAGAGGGAATCCTTTGGAATCCCTTTTAAGTCCAATTGTTGATAATCTTGCATATCACAGTCATCTATCTGTGTTTGATCTGAGCTTCTACTTCGTATTGTCCCATTGTTTTAGCAGTTTTAAGTTATGCTTCATTTCTTGTGCTCTGATTATTTTGGGGTTTTTTCCCTAGGATATAGTGAAATTCTAGATAAATCTTACCAGTTTTCTTGTAGTGTTATTTTTTGGTGCACTTAGGCAAACTTTACAAAAGGTTTTGTGCTTTACTCCTTATTGTAGCTTTATTACTTGATGTTTTAGTGACAGATGTAATGTTTCTTTGCTATAGCTGGTGCTGCTTTTACCTGCTGCTTGTGTTCCCTAGAATGACTAGGGTCTAACTCTACTGCAGTGTTATGTCAGTTTTTAAAATATTTTTATGGCATGTTTTAATTTTCTCCTGAAGTCACTGTAAGAATTGCAGTGATGAAGTATTTTTTTCCAGGTTTCAGGTTTTTTTAGTGTTTTATTTTTAGTCAGTCCCCAGAAAGAGAGGCAATAAAGTGACTATACCTCTGTGCTTATGTATTGAAGCCAGAAGGGTTCATGATAATATATCTGAATAATCTGCTGAGCTCTTCCACAATACAGGCCTTGTACAGCAGCTGAGCTCTTTTAGTGATAATATTTCTTTTAAAATAATACGTGGATTCAGTTTCAAATGCAGGGGAATATGTTCTCATCCTTGTTGTTAAAATATCTGTTACTTCACTGAGCAGGTGAGAAGACTGCAGTTGTTGATAATGTTGCAGAATTTTTTAGTATTTATTGTGAGGTACTTGCTACCTTGTGCTTTCTGTTGCTATGGAATCTGCTCCAAAGATGGAGTCCAATGTCTTTTAGCTTTGCATAATGGTTAAAATATACTTACCTAAGAACATGACAAAGGGCAACTTAGTCAATTCTGCAATTATGAGTTTCAAGGACATGACCATATATGATGAGAATATTATCAGACAGCCTGTCTAGTCATGCTTAGTTGTAGGGAGATCTCTTGCAGGGAGAGGAGGTTCCTAAAAACGTGATTCAGAACTAAAAGTAGTTCTAGAAATAGAAATTTAAATAGTTGTTATTTGAACTGAGTACTAGATCTCACTATAAGAGTGTAGATTTGCTGGATAGCTGTCACTTAAATGGGAAGCACTAAGTGCTTCTCAGGCAAATGTACTTTTTCAAAATAATCTAAAGTGTAGCTTGTGCAAGACTTAGGTAACTTCCTGACTCGTACTTTGAAAATGAGAATATATTTTAAGTCCTCAAACCTAAGAGATGGACAGTGTAATTGTTTTAAAGCAGTTTAGCAGTTGTCTTTGAAGCTTTTTTTATAAGGTCATTTCTAAAAATCCTGATGATCTTCTGTCTTACAAGAGAGGATATGTGTATTCTGAGTTGTAAAAACATTTTCCACCAAGAAATCAGCACTGAGACTTTTCTTGCAGCTATGTAACTGTGAAAAATGACATACTCTGCATGGATTGTGCTTGATATATACATAAACATACTGTAAAATGAAAGGTTACCTCTAAGAAACTCCGAAAATGCATCTTCCTGTTGCATATCTATTTTGTTCAACTATTCTGTTCACCTGAAAGAAACACCTTTGTTACCTGTTTAATGTAGCAGAAGAAAAGCTTTATTTGTTCTTATTATCACAGGATTTATTTTTCTTTAGTTCTCTGTCAAGATTCAGTGAGTTGTACTTAAAGGAGCAAAAGTCTGTGGCCTTTGACAAAGGACACATTTGGCTTTTTCTTGGTTTCTGGTGACAGCTTTCCATTCTGATTCTTGAAAATGATGTGCATTTTCTGTGCTTTGGAGCTGCTCTGAATACAACAAAAATCCCACAGAGTTGTTTTAGTATTTTTTAGCTTTTCTTTTCTAATGCTTTGTACATTTTAAAATGCTTTGCCAGCCTAGGGAGAATTTCCTTTAGGTTTTTGATCAAATGACTTGAAGTTTCATTTCTTCTCTTTTTGCCTTTACTCCAGAGTGGGAATGCAAGAAGTTGCTGGTGTGTGCTTGTCAAATTCAGTGCAGTTCTTCAGTCCAACATACGCTTTTGCTGGTTCAGAGGAAACCGTCGAGCCTTACACCACTGAGAAACTCAGTCGTATTCCTGGAGGTTACATACCCCTGACAGAACCCTGTCAAGTAATGACAGTAGATTTCAATGATCTGCAGGTAACGTTTTTTGGGAGTTTTTACATCCTTTGTAAGTAATTGTTTTATGAATAGCAAGAGTGCCTTATTTTATTTGCTTTCGGGTTCAGCTTCAGATCAGTTCACAAGTGCAAAGGTGGCAGGGCTGCACTGAAATCCTCTCCTGTTTTTGATGCTTGTCTGGTTGTGTGATTCATCAAATGACGTTTTCTGAGTTTTTGAAGGTGGAGGTTTTTTGTTTGTTGGGCATAGTTTTGGGAACTTTATAAACTACCTCACCATAAGATCAAACAGCTGCCAGCCTCAGTACCTAGAGGGGGAGGAAGAATGCAATAGACCCATCTTAAATGATTTATGCAGTTGTGGAGCTGACTTAGTTTATTCCTCTAAAGTTAGAGTCTTCAAGAAGCTCTTGAAGACAGGAGAAGGGGTGTATTTTACATCTGGCATAAAAATGTCTCTAAGTGCTGATGGGTCAGTGTAAAAGAGAGGGAGATGAAGACATTATCCTATTCATATGATTCCACTCTTCAGCTCCTTTGTACCTTAGGGTATTTCTGTAATATGGCATTCTAAAACACAGTAGCATTATTTTGTGTATTTAACACAAAATACATTTGAATGCATATGGAAATAGGCCTGGACTGTAAGGCAAAGACCTCAGCCACCCACAGCTGGGCATGCTAAAAAGATGATACATCTGATCTCTGGTGTGCTTCTTGCTCATTGACCTGTGGTGAGGAGTTACAATTGACTCAGAGCTTAAAATAGATTCTGTTATATAAATGAAATTATTCTTGGCTACTGCTTGGCCAGGAATTGCAGCATTTCTGAATCAATAGCTTTTCCTAGTTGGCTTGCCTGACATCCTGAGATTAAAAATGAAATAAGACAAGGCTCTTCAGTATACTACTGGGAGCAATCTCTCTGACCTAATGTTGCTTCTGCTTCTAGCATCAATAAGAAACTATTACACTCATCTGAGAGATGTCTGTTCTTAAGCATCTGCCTGCTGGCAAACATGTAAAGATAATTTTAAAGAGTAAAGAACAGTGTTACTCTTTAAATCATGTTTCAGAACTGCTCCTTTGAAGTTTCAGTTAGACTAATAGAGTATTCTGTCATGAAACGTTAAGATATCATAAGTAAAAAGGGAGAAATGCCACTGATGTGAATCACTGATGTGGTTGGGAATCGTTGGTTACTGTTTGTTGTTAATGTTGTCACTGGGCAAATGTGGCAGTTCCAAAGCAGAACAGCAGAATTACCTACTAAAGACTGAAATTCAGATAAGAAATCACAGAGCACTAGTAAGGTAATTTCAAAGACATAATTCCTAAACTCATATTTTGAAGAATGAGAGGGATGTTGCATTTATTCTACTTGTACCAACTATCCAGACCTAAACTAACAGAACTGAGAACCAGACTTAAAATATGGAACAACAGTGTTCGTCAAACTGAGTTGTAGGAGGCTTTTAAGACAAATTTCTAGTACAAATAATAAGTCAAAATAAAACAAATTTTAAAAAAATGCAGCTGCTTTATGCTGATGACTTTATCACTGCTCTTGTTAGCAGCAGCACCTCAGTTCCTCCCAGGCAGGGGAATGAGGTGTGGCTGTAATTAGAGGCTGCAGGCACTTGTACCTCACCAGGTCCCACCTGTGTGCCTGTTTGCTGGCAGCAGATCAGTGCCACTGGGAGGGGAAGTGTTTACCTCTGCAGCCAGTAATTAAAGCTCAGTCTCACTTTCAGGCCCTAAAGGAACTGTGCTTTTGCCAGCAATTACAGGTATTGGCTCTTTGTAATTCTCACACGAAGTTACGGTGCGGAATATTTGAGAAGTTGTGGATCAAGACATAGGAAACTCGATAACTGCATTCTTTCTGTAGTTTTTCCTTCTGTTTGTAGTCCCATTTACTACTGTTAATGCAAGTTATCCTTTTGTCATTGAGAGGATATATGTGGCATAGCATCATTTGGGGGTTTTACTGCATATTCCTGCATCGTTGCTTTATTTTCTATGCTCTCTCTTTAACAAGAGTAGTTGATAAATTGCCATCCTTATGTGGTAGGGCTGTTCAAATTGGTAATTGTCATAAATGATAGAAAAAAATTTATAAATTGGCTAAAAGAAGAATAAATATGAGTTAAGCAGTATGATAGAGAGTGGGGAAAGCTTAAATAACTGCCTGCAATTGGGTTTTTAAGTGACAGGGGTGTAACACTGCAATTACTAGAACTCAGTAGACAAGAACCTTGGGCCTGCTGCTCTTGAGGGATAATCAGGAAGAATATTTTTCATGTCAAATACACTTCTAAACATCTATAACTTCACAGAAACAGAGAAACAGATGCATGTTTGTGCTCCTGCTGTCTTGCTTCAAGGGGCTTGATGCCAGCAAAGTTTCAACTTAGCTATTCTTTTCCTCTGAGGATGTACCAAAAATGTCTAGCAGCAAAGCACTTTTATTGAAGAGCGGTGAGATCTTACTATGAACTTTGTTGGCATCCAGTGATTTTAACATGTGCATTGTTCATCCACCTCTCAGTTGTGAGAAGAGAGGTAGACCAAATTTTGGAGGACACAATGAGAATGAAGAAGGGAAAAAAAAAAAGGCAGCATGTGAGAGCTACTCATGTTCTTAGAGTGCAACTTCTCTTTTACCCTGTGTATTTTGAGATTGAAACCTTAAGAGTACAAGTGTTGAGATAAGCAGATCAGGAAGATGATAAATGTTTAGGAAGGGCTGTTACCAATCAGAATGGTTGTGACTAAGAGAACCTTTGGTCTTTTGTGCTTGACCTCCTGGTAATTGGCTTATGCTGGAACTAAGACATTAGAGCTGGTCCTTTTACATTTATAAATGTTGGTAGCAGGAGGTAATTCCTGAGAAAAATAAATTGTACATGGAAAAACACATAATTCCTGTTACATAATCAAAACTTTTTAGGAGTATCAGAAAATGTATAATTGATTCCTTCTAGTTCTTCCCAGCAGTGCAGTTGCATGTGTCTGACCTTGTACACAAGGCCTATAGCCCGAGGTAGCAGAGAAAACATCCTTAAAGGTGTTTGATTTTACTGGTTTTATAATGATTTTTTTCTGAATCTCTGAGTGAATTCAGTGCTTGCATGCGGTATTTCCAGAATTGTTTGAACACAGGTTTAAAGTGAAGCCTGTGCCTAAGCATTGGCTTGAATCCAGCTCAAAAAAAATGGCTCTGATTTTATTGCTTCTCACAAAGCAAGCCTTGCCAGTCTGAAGTCTTTCTTGATGTTTTCAGTAGTTTAAAATATGTGTTCTTAGATGTAGGTGTTTGCTTTTGTGGCTAATGGATGCAGATTGTTCATGTGGGAAGACAGTTCCTGGGCTAGTGAATACTAATGATGATGACTGGTATTGTAGAAGCTCATTAACTTCAGGTTTCCGTTGGGTGCCCTCATGGATTGGTGCTGAAATTTTGGGTGATTTAGTTTAATAAAAACAATTTTTTGTTTATGGAAATAAACTCTCACACTTTTTTTCCCCTCTTCCCGCTTTGCTCAGGAGCTGAAAAGCCTTGCAACTAGAAAACCCTGGAAGCTCAGCCTGCCAGTCACTGAAGGAGGAATACTAGATGCTGTTGTGGTGTGGTTTGTACTACAGCTCGATGATGAACATGCTCTGTCTACAAGTCCCAGTGAGGAAACTTGCTGGGAACAGGCAGTTTATCCTGTGCAGGGCCTCCCCGGTACGTCCTGTGGCTTTTCTTCTTGTGGTACATTGATTTGGTTTCATTTTGGTTTTTCTGGCTATGTTATGTCAGAGACCTAGGAAGTGACAGCAGATAGAATTAGGAGAAGTTCAACAGCAAGTAGCTGTGAGATGGTTCCTGGTCATGTTTCTGGTCAGTAGTGCATAGTCCCTGCATCAGGGCTTGTTCCTGGGACTCTGCTGTGAAGCAGATAAGGCACCTGCTTAAGATCTGGGAGAATGCTTTTCATTAAGTTGTTTTTTAATCTGTACTGAATTAAATGCAAAAAGCCCAAAAAGTAGGGCTACTGTCTGGCTCTGCTTACTGAAGATGTGATTTAGGAAAGGGAGGTGGGAGAGATGAGATAGGAATTGCTAGCTGCTACTGCCACAAAACCAAAACTAAATATTCCCACCTACCCCTCACCCTCATTTTGGACTCTACTTGTATACTGTTCTCCACATACAAGCATTAGTAGTGCCATTTTCAGCATCCTCTACTCTCCAGTCACCCATTTTTTATTCTCCTTTTTCTTAGAACATTTGAGTTGGAAGGGACCCATAAGGATCATAGAGCCCAGCTTCCTTCTTGCAGGACTACCTAAAATTAAATCACATGACTAAGAGCATCGTCCAAATGCTCCTTGAACTCTGGCAGGCTTGGTGCATGTTACTGTTTTACTACATCCCTGGGGAACCTGTTCCAGTGACTGATTATTCTCTGGGTGAAAACCTTTTCCTAACATCCAGTTGAACTTCCCTGACACAGCTTCGTTCCATTTCCTTGTGTCCTGTCTCCAGGACACCAGGGAAAGTTGATCAGGACCTCCCCCTGCACTGCCACCCTTGAGGAAGTTGTAGATTGCGATGAGGTCTCCCCTCAGCCTTCTCATCTCCAAGCTGAACAAGTCAAGTGATCTCAGCCACTCTCCTTAGGTCTTGCCCTTGAGGCCTTTCACTACCTTGGTCACCCTCCTCTGGACACATTGTAGTGGTTTGATGTCCTTCTTATACTGTGATGCCCAAAACTGCCATAATATTTGAGGTGAGGCTGCACCAGTGCAGAGCAGAGCGGGACAGTCATTTCCATCGATCATCTGGCGATGCTGCCCCCCAGGACACGGTTGGCCCCTTTGGCTCTTGGGGCACACTGCTGACTCCTACTCAATTTGCCATTCACCCAAACCCCAAATCTCATTCTGCAGGGCTGCTCTCCAGCCTCCTGTACCCCAGAATTCCCCCATCCCATGTGGAGAATCTGGTACTTGGCCTTATTAAATTTCATAGGGTTGGTAATTGCCCAGCTCTCTAGTTTATCCAGAGCTCTCTGTAAGGCCTGTCTACCCCTGGGGTAGTCCACAGCTCCTAATTCAGTATCCATAGACAGTAGGGATAGCTGTGCCACAGATTGGTTAAACTGAAAGCATAGGGGAGGGAAGAGTCTCTTTTAGCTTATGTTGCCATTGAAAGAAATGTTTGTCAAACTATAGCAGTTTTGTTTTGAAATTCTGGTCTATATCAGTGGATTTACTTTCTTGGAATGTACACACAGAGTATCCGAAAACCATCTTGAGCTGCACACCATAAATGTTCCAGTAAAATTTATTTTGAATCCATCATCCTTTCTAAACTGTAGCTGTTGTTTTCCATCTAACTACAAATTTACATTTGTCTTCAGGAGGTATTAAAAGGTTAAATATTTAATATTTAGCATTTTAAAGCAAAAGCAGTTTCTTTACCAGTACATTTTTTTTCTGCTCTGCTATCAGCATAACACTTAAGCATGTCTATGAGAAATAGATATTACTTTATTTTGAGAATAAATGGATTTTGCCTGGAGTGAGGCAGCTTAAGGCAAATGTTAATGCACAATGGCAGATTTCAACTTGTGGGTACAGACAAGAGCGACTCCTTCGTACACACTAGTAACAACTAATGAACAAATGAGATAATGGGTGAGTGGGTTGGGTGGCTTGTTTGTTTGTTTTAAGCACTGTATGGCTGCTTCAGTGATGTTTATGTGGAGTGACTGACATGACTTTTTTTATGCTCTTTTGCCAAGATTATTCTGTGAAGACTGGAGATACTGTGATGATGGAGGTTTGCTGCCAAGATTTCTACTTGAAGATCCAGAAGATTTCTTCTTTGACTTCAGAGTGTGGGATGGATTTCAGTGACAGAGACAACACGCTGAGTTTGGGCAATGAGGCTGAATTATGTAATGCTCTGGCTGGACTTCAGACAACCAGCAAACAGGCTGGCAGCAGTCAAGTGTGTGTGCTGGAATCCACAGAAATAGCCCTGCTGAATGACGTACCCTACCATGAATGCTTTAAAGCTGCCATGAGCAAAGTGCTGTTGTCATTAAATCCAAGTAAGGACTTGCAGTCCATGGATGTTGATGGACATGGCAGTGGGATAAACCTCCAAGAGAATCAAAACAAGGCCTCTCTAGATGAGGCTCCTGACCCTTTGTACATTTTAGATGTATCTGAAGGCTTCTCCATTCTGCCCATTATAGCTGGCAAACTTGGACCAGTCAAAGCCTACAGTTCAGTGGAGAAAGAACAGCATCAGGCAGCACTTAATATCATTTCAGAAGCTAACCATTTCCCTAAGGAAACATTGGAGTTCTGGCTCAGCCATTTAGAAGAAGAAAGTGTGGTGCTACAGAGACCCAAATCAGACAAACTGTGGAGTATTATCATCTTGGATGTTATAGAGACATCAGGTTTAATCCAGCAGGAGGTGATGGAAAAGGCTGCAATATCCAGGTACAATATGAATGAACAAAATTATTTCTAGGAATCCGTAATTATCTGAAAAAAATTGAGAATATTCCTTTTAACTACAAAATTACGGTCATGTTGGTTCTGTAGAGCAGAAAAGGTTGCTTTTCCCTGAATGGGTTGAACCTCCCAGAGGGTTTCTGGCATGACCATTGAATACATATATCTTTTTTTTAAAGGTGTCAAGATTTCACAGTCACAGATTTTTTTTTTAATTTTTATGCAAGCATATGAGTGGACAATCATATTGCTTGGTCTGCCAGAAGTTCCCAGGATAACCAAGGTAGCTTTTAGTGCAAGGTTAGAGAATCATGGAGTCAGCCGGGTTGGAAGGGACCTCTGAGATTATCAAGTCCAACCCTTGATCCACTACCACCGTGGTTACTAGACTATGGCACTTCAAAAAGTGCCACATCCCTGTTTGCCCGCTCCTGTTTGCCACGCTCCGGGTCGCTGGTGCTCCCAGCAGCTGTTTAAATCCCTCCTGGATGGGCTGGGTTCCACCCCCTAGTCAGCTGATTCTCCTCCCAGGACACCTTCAGCAGACCGGGTGCAGCTCCAGCAGCCATTTAAATCCCTCGTTGAAGCCCAGATTCATGTCAAACAGTAGTTGGAATAAACTGGTACTGCTAAAAGACAAATGCATTGTGCTAGAACAGCCAGGGAGGTGGCAACAAAGCTGTTCCCCACAGCAGAAGAGGTGGGAAGGAAAGTAGCAAGAGTAATAAAATAAGGGAAATGGGTAACAAAGTAAGTGTGAAATGAATTTACCCCCTTTTGTGATGCTAGGGAAGCTTCTCTGTTAATCGCTGTGCTTAGTGAGGGCAAAATATTCCAGACAATTTATGCCCATTACTTTTTCTAAGTTTTGAATAACTCTTTGGATGACTTGAAAGATTTTTTTGCTGCAAGAACAAATGGAAAAATTACTCTTGACTTTTGTCATATGACAGACTCAAATTTGTTGGCATGAAAATGCCTCGAATAGTGTCCTGCTTAGCTACCCAATTCCTGTGATGAGGTCTGCTCCAGGAAAAGGAAACCTAAAGCAATCTGTGTTGAATTGGAGGTGTTTGATACTATGCTGAATGAAAGCTGCTGTGGCGTTGCTGCTCTCAGCAGCATGATGCTCTATAGCAAAAGACCAAGCAAGGCTCAGGTGTTTTCTCAGGAAAAACTGTTATCCCCTGTCTTGTTGACAATTTTGGTTTAATACTTAAATTCTCACAGGGTTTTGTTTCCTTATGGCTATGCTGCCTCCTTAACCAGTGCCTCCCAACAGTATATACTTCCTGACTTCCAGTTTTATTAAGTTTCTGCCAGTCCTTCTGTATTAGATGATGTTGCTATGAATAGATTCCACTGTTTTCATTGTGAAATATCACCATATCCAGTACTGTCATTGAGAAGAGATTATACAGTTCTATAATTTTAGTTCTGTGTGACAAGTTTCCCTTTTTTTGGTATGATGCAGCTGTCTGGTCAAATGGGATCAAACTCAAATGCTTAGGAGCACTTGACTTCAGGGGAAGAACTAGTGTGCCTTTCTTAAATGTAGTTAATGTTCTTTCATTACTGCTGAATGATATGCTTTACAGGTGAAATCTCTCTCATTTTACAGATGTTTACTTCACAGTGGAGGGAAGATTTTCCCACAGTATGTGCTAGTATATGGGATGCTTGTAGAGTCAGAGTCTCTGTTACTGGAGAGCGCTGTTCAAGGAACAGAACCAACTCTGGGGTTTAATATAGCCCCTTTTATCAACCAGTTCAAGGTATGAAGTTGGTGGGTGTCTCCCAGGCACTGTTTCAAAGCCTGCAGCTGTCTAGCTGTTTAGATTTGGTGTAAACTGAAAGAAAACATTGTTGAAGTTATCAAGAGAGGTTTATGTGACCAGACAGTGACCTTGAGATAATTTAAAATGGGTGACATTGGTTTTAGAACTGCTTTGGGTTTTGTCCCAGCGATGACAGATACAATGTTATTGCACAGAAGTGACTGTGCTGTTATTATTCCCATTGTTACCTTGTATCCCAGTGGTGTACCTTATATTTTTATCTGTCTCTGGCAGGTATTACAGTAATTCCTGGCAACTCTTATGTTATGATTAAGTTTTCTAACTCTTCACTTTTTAATGGTTATTGATGCCTGAAGTTATGGTATATACTCTCAGGTACCTGTTCGTGTGTATTTGGATCTCTCTACGTTACCATGTGTACCCTTGAGCAAGCCAGCAGAGCTTTTAAGGTTGGATCTCATGAACCCTCTGTTGAACAGCCCCAGCAGAGAAGTGAAGGTGAGTAGTGTATACAAGAAGCCCAAAGCACATTTTTAACTGCTGCTCTGCACAGCTGCCCATTAATTGTTCACCTGGGCTGAAAATTTCAACATGGAATTTACTTGTCTGCAGGTATCTCTGAAAAGGATTGAAATTGTTTGAACTACTTCCTTTTCAAAGAAGTAAGAAACCAGTGTAACTGATTAATATTTTAAACATTTTTAGGTACAAATCTGTAAGTCTGGCCGAGTCACTGCAATTCCCTTCTGGTATCACATCCATCTAGATGAAGACCATAGCTTGAACACATCTGGTGAGTCCTCACACTGGAAACAAGCTGCAGTTGTTCTTGATGAGCCCATCCCAGTTCAGGTTGGAGATGAACTTGTGCTTGATGTTCAACACCATAAAAGCAATATCAGCATTACAGTCAAGCGGTGAAGAATGTCATGTGTGAGCAGCCTTGTGGTAAATTACCTGTGCATAAACTGACTGTTTGTAACATCACTGCTGTTCCTTTGTATTAAAATCTAAACTTTATCTACTGATCAAAAAGGCTTTTTTGCTGCTTTAATAATTGATACTTAGGTTCCACTGGTGGACTAAAATTTGCACTATAAGGGTCTTACCGAGCAGCTGGGGAGGTATTGTCTTCACTGCAGCAAAAACTTGATTGCTAGTTAGTATACTGACTACAGCAGTGGGATAGACTTCTGCTACTCTGTCAGCTGTAGTAAGAAAAAAAGCATCCAGATGCCTGTACCAGAAATAAACAGCTGTGGCTGTGGGGACAGAGTCCTTGTTACTTAAACTGTAGTTGTACTTCTCCATTGCCAAAGCCTCCTACTTCGGAGTATTGAGATGTTACTCTTGTAGTGGGACTGAAACAGCATTCCAGTTGCAGTATCACAGGCCTGTGTTGCACACAGACAATCCTAAAAAGCTGTACAGGAGTGCTGTTGGATAACTCAAGTTATATAGTGGAAGACAAAGCTAGGAAACTTGTTAGAATCCCCCCCAGAATTATTTCTGGTAATACAATGGGCCTGAACTCTTTGTCTGTATGAAAGTTGTATAAAACACATCAGTCTCCACGGTACTCCTGAATATCTTTTACAGCGTGGCATCTTAGTATAATGCAGGTAACAAGTTCCTTCTATTATATTTATATCCAAATGGAAGACTAATAAAAACTTTGACCTCAGCACTGATTCTACCTCTGTAGAGAGAGGAGGAAGACTGTTGGCAAGATATTTCTGTAGCAAGGCTGCTTTATACTGTGCTGTCTATTCAGTGGAGAAGAGGCATTTCTGTGAACTTTCCTTAACAGCAGACTGTATAAAAAGCCATCCACAAATGATTGTTCTAGAATCTCAGGGCCTGCTAAAGTAATTTTGTACTCTCTGTTATGTCAAATGTTTCAGATGGGCCCTCTCAGTTTAAACTGAGGGACTGTTGGAGCTGTGGTTGTCCGAGCCTGCAGCTGAACCTGCACCTGACAAATTGCTGTAATAAAGCTCCTTTTAGAAGGGTGGAGGAAAGCTCTCCACTTTATTTGTTTTTCCTAAACAGTGGTAATGACAGTCAGGTTTTGTGAAGATAAAGTAAGTGGATACCATCCTTCATCCAAGGGGTACAATGTATAACGTAAGTGAATTAGAGCAGGACAGAGGCTTTTCATACTACACAGAAGACAGTGTTTCTTAAAAACCCCAAAACCATGATGCATAAAATTGAAAGTTACTGCCTGACACAACTAAACCTAGTAGGTGCATGGTAATTTCACCAGAGTGCAGTTTTATAGAGAAGTGTTTAGGTTTCTTGGGCAGGAAGACCTCTGATAAAAGCAAAAACAATTAAGAGTTGGTAGGTGTATTTATTAAGATTCTTAGCAATTAATATGACAGCAAAATGACTTAAGAGAAAAACTGAAGACATATTCTAGTCTCCTTGAGTAAGGCAAGAGCAATACTTAAAACTTCTGATTAAAAAACTTAGGAGAAGATTGGGCATAAGACTGAGGAATAAATATGGTTAAAAGGAAGATGAACTGTTTGCAAATGAACTTTTTGTATAATCCTGATAGGTCATGCTGTGGAATATTGTGGTAGTAGTTTTCAAAAGCCAGGGTAGGTGTCACTGCAAGATTTCCATTTGTTTTGGAAATTCAGTAGCAATTTTTATGGAAAGGTATGCTCATATAAGCTACTGCAATGAAAAAATAACTTTTCTCCCAGAAAAAAAAAGCAAGCAGGAATATTGTGCCAATGGAATAACTGAGTAATAACAAAATAACTTAGTAGCTTTCCAGAAGCACTCTGAAAGAAGACACTTAAATAGCTGCTCTCCTATCAAAGTCCCCTCTGTACCTTATTTAAGTTTTACACCAAACAGATGTAACTTCAGGTACTAAAAAACAAATTCCTTCAGTGTGAAGCTGCTCCTTCCAGCAGCTCTGGTCCTTCAGATATTACTTCTACCACTGCCCCTTTTTTTACCTGTGTGCATGCAGGAAATCCAATTATTTCTAGTGGGGGCTACAGTGGGCACTGAAGTCCCAAGAAATTGTGAACTTCTACAAGTTGTTTTGTTGTAGAAGATAGCTGTTACATGGATAAGATGATACCTAGAATCAAGCATAAATAAATAGATTCTCATTCTTCACAAGCCCAAACAAAAACTCCCTTTTCAGTACGAGCCATATAATAGTGAAAGCACAAACTCCTGTAGGAGTTATTAAGATCCCCTTCTTCCATGAGGAGGACAGTTGTAGCCATGTGTCATTCACACCCTTAAGTTACTGTAGCAGCAAATCAAATTGATACAAGGTGAACAGATTAAATAAAATCTTTAATTGCTTATTTACAACAAAGGCAATGACTTGGCAAATTGAAAATTATGATTTTCAGTTTCTCACTAACTTCAGATACAGCAAGTACATAACTATAAAATATGCAGCCTAGTGAGTAAGGCGCCATATTTACATCACACTAGTACTGCAAAAAAAGCACTTAAGATGAACTTACTGACAGCCAGAAGTTAAACATTTATCCTGTAAATGCTAACAATGCTGAAAAAGAAACTTAAGATCTTGTCATTTGAAAGGTCAGTGCTCTACTGGTTTGGGGTTTGTTTGGTCAGATTGCAGACATGCAAGAGTAGTAAAAATCTGATAAATGGGACAAAACCGATAACCGTCTGACACTGTCAGTTTTTGCAAAATACCGTTTTGATACAAGTGTACTGCTCCTTAGTCTGAAATCTAATGCTAGTAACTCCAGTATTAGATTAGCTACATAGTTTTACCTTAGCAAAGGTCTTCTCTGTGGTGGTGGTGGGATAAAACGGCTATTACATTTGAATCCAGGCAAATGTATTCGATACTAGAAGCATAACACAATCACATACAGACACAAATTTAAGAATACAAACTACTACAGACACATTGCCAAGAAATCCTGCTTTAACAGCTTAAAAAAAACAAGTGTTAAAGAATTTACTGCAGCCCAAAATAAAGAAATCAATTTTGTTTTCTACTTCCTTTTTTTGACATCCTTTATTCCCCCTCCATGTATTTTAAGGTGGGAACCAGTATTCTTACTTTAGAAGGGTAGGAAAAAAAGGAGTCAAGTTAAGGTATTAATCCAAAACTTACCATCCTGGCTGTCTCTTCTGAATGTAAAAGACTTACAAACTATGAACTACAAGGACAACAGATACGCCAACCATATGATCTGGGCATGGAATTTGATAGCAAGGCCTGTAGGGAATGCTTTTTTTGTACAGATTCTTTACTGATGCTCTGTAGTAACTATCTTCATGAAAGGGCTACACAGGAAAGGGAAGAAGATGGCATCTGTACAGAAGTTACTGCTTCATCCACACTCCATTCAGCACTGGGGTATGGAAGTTAACCATCATTAAGAGGACAAAGTTAATACAAACCGTTTTTGTTACTGCCCTCCTTAAATTACATTCTTGAAATGTAGTTTTCCCATTGCTAGTAGTACTTGCATTTCATCTTTAGAAGAGCAGAGTATTTTTTCAAATGTTTCTTTTGTATTAATGGTAGTCACTGTAATTCTGATATGATGTGGAAGTGTTGAGCAGTTTAAGGAGTTGACTCTTACATTTCTGCAGAAACCTTTACAGTGTGCGTGTTTTATATCCATGGGGTACTCACAGATCCTCACATCCATCATAGGTTCCGAATTCAGATGTCAGTTACAGCCATATCCTCCTCCCATCCGTGCAGCAGCTTTTCCAAGCTTTTCAATCTTCATCGCTAATAGGACGTGTTAATAGGACACGTGTGGCAAGTTTTCAAAGAAAAGCTGAGCTTAACTTTTATCCAAAGCTCTCTCTGATGAATCGTGCTCTAGTTCGGGTGATTCCTCAGCATCCTGAATGGCAGAAGGGTTATAAATACCATCGACTGCAGGGGCTGTCGTCGGTGTTGTGAGAGGTGTCACAGTGTGTCCAAACCCCTGGTAGTGACCCATGGGTGAAGATGGCATTGAAGAAGCATCAGAAATTGGGTCTTGAGTAGATGAAGATAGTAAACTTGTATGCTCATTTTGTTCATGATCCTCAGGAAAAAACATTTTCCTCGGCTGGCCCAAAACCGTCCTTCCTAGAATTAATCAAGCCAAATGAAACTATTTTTTAATCCTTCCAGCACTATACTTGTCTTTGAACACACCAACTCTAAAACAGGCATGTTAAATTAGAAGATAAGTCTTTGTTTTGTGTCAGTTTTACATGGGCATTGTTAGCTTTAATAAATGAAATATGTCTTTCCATCCAAAAGAAAAACAGAAAGTACATCCCTCTCTTTACCTGACACATCTGAAACTTTTAAAAGAAAAATTAAGAACTAGACTTTAAATCAGTCAGGAGTACTGAAAACAGCAAAGTGCCAAATAAGCCATGAAATTCTCTAAAGATCCAGATGCTACTAATTTGGTAATAGAATGTTCTCAAGATACTACAGAGATGAAGCTGGAAATATATACAACAGATTCATAGACTGTTAACAGATTGTACAAGTCTCGTCTGTCACTTACCAACATTTCGAACCTGTTCTGATATATCTGCCCTTAGATCAGAAATATCCCACATGGCAAGAAAGGAGTCGAAGCATGACCCTTCTTCAGCTTCTTGAACATAAGGTTTGTAGGAAAAACTGTAGTGATGGGCAATAGCAGCCAGAAACATCTCCACACAAATGATGAAATCCTGCAGCAAGAGAGACACTGACTTAATCACTCATAACTGGAGAAAAATAGTTCTGCGTTTCTTCTGCAATTGAAAGAATGCAATTGCCCTGGGATACTTTTCCACCAGAAGCAGGATATTCATGGCAGGCTTCAGAGAGCCATATGTAGTCCATTCATACAGGAACCAGTGCTCTGAGGGGCTGTAGGAGACTGGAGAAATTATTACTGCCTCAGAGCAACTAAAGTTGGGGTGGGGGAAAACAGGGCAAGTTCTGCATAAGTGGGGTAGGGCCTCTGGTCCAGCCCTGAAGTGGCAACCACACCATTGGCACACAGACCAGAGCAGATAAAAAGGTCATTGACACGGGTGTGACCTGATGTGACCCACTACCTTGGGACCTCGCTGGATCCAAAAGTGGTGACTCTTTATCTTTCTCTCTCTCTCTCCTTTTCCTCTCTCTCTCTCTCCTTCTCCTAACTTCTCAAAATCTGGGTAACCTAAAGTTGGACATGTTAGAGTTTGCTAAAACTCACTTGGGTGACTGGCTGAAACTTAGCCCAACTCAAAATAAAACCAGTACTAATCTAGCCTGTGTTAATTACAGTGAGTATGATAATAATTGCCTGAGATCAGCTATGTTATCTTACATATAACCATTCCTCCCCAGAAGTAACTGCTCTTACCTGTAGGCCTGTAGCCACAGCTTCCACACTCTGCCATTCCCAGGTGTGTTTCTCAGAAATAACACCAACTTTCACCAACAATGCAATGAGCACAGCCTGCCTATAAAGATTATTATTATTGTAACAGTACTGCCAAAAAATCTGCAAGCAAATCTGGTAAACAAGGCCTGTTCATATGTGTACATAGGAATAATCTTATAAAAAACTTACTGTTTATATATTTAGATTTTAAGAGGAAGAAACAGACTTAAAAAGAGATGTCATTCAATCATGACCCTGAAGACCAGCAGAATCAACAGAGAAAACAATCAAAGGAAACTTGGTCGTTCCAGTCAGTCATTAGCACAAGTTGCTTCTCTTTCATAGTACTGCTGCAGCCCACAGAGTAATGGTCAGGTAGTCAAATACACTCACTCAGCAGCAGCTAAGTGTGAGCAATGCTTAGACAGCAATTTGTAGTTAACTTTCAGTAACTTATTTTGAAAAAGTAATTTTTTTACTTTAAAAAGTAAAAAAAGAAAAAAAATTAGTTTTGAAATAACTGCAAGTGGAGATTCTAAAATAATTGAGAATCACCTTACGAAACAGCAAGTCTAAAAAGTAATCTTAAGTGAACAAGACTACTCTGTCCAACATACTGGTACCCTTTTCCCCTCACTGGACTTCACTAAGATTATGGGTAGATTTTTTTAAGGCCTCTAACTTCAGTAACAAATCCAGCCTTTTTAGCTCTTTTATGATTCACCTTAAGAGCAAGAAGTAGCGAGTAAATAATACACTTACCAGAAAGAAACAAAAACTACCATCTTCACACAAAGGAACTTTCCAACAGGTTGGATAGGGTTCAGTTCCTCACGTAGTACTTTATAAAACAGCACCAGACAATACATAGCAAACTGACAAGAAAAAGAAAATGAAGGGAAGCTTTCAAATCCTTGTTTATTTGTGAGGGAGTTGTTGTCTTCAGTTAAAAAATGTATCACAGTATGATACAAACTTTAAAAGCTATCTATTTTTAAAAAAGAGGCTTTGGATTTATGTAATCTTTGCCTTACTGTTTTAAAGCACTCTTTGATATGCCTGACATTGTATTTCTGAAATGCGTGGTACTGGCAGAGACTGAGGTCATCTATCTACACACTCTACAAAGCATAGGAAGGTCTCATGAAATCTTTTCAGTGCCAAGCTCATCTCTAGGGAAAATGGCACAAAAAGCACATATTCTTTCAGATTTCTGTTAATAACACCTCAAATGTTGCCTCTTTATGAGACTGGGCAATGAATGCAACCTTCACTGCAAATCTGAAATAATGTATAGCCAAACCTAAGGAATTGAACTCCCCTTTTTACACACATTCTCCTACTCTTAATAGTAAGTTTCTATAAGGAATCATGTCAACCAAGACACACAGAAGTACATGCTGCTGCTGGGATTGTTGTCCCACCTCCTTCCATACCAGTCCCCCATCAAACACAGGGGTGGCAGTGGGGGGAGGACACAGTTTCCCAGTGATCCCAGTTGTGCTGTTCTGACTCCTGCTGCTGTTGCCAAGAGACATAAAAGCAACCCGTGACCTCCAAAATGAAACTTTCCATTTTAGGGGATGACATCTTACCCTGACATCATCTGGCAGCTGACCCAACAAGAAAAGGTGTTAGGCCAGAATCTGTGCACTGCACACACAGTTTCCATTTTTTCCTGTCAATGTTGTTATCACCAGCTTTGTAACACAGAATTTTTAACACTGTTGACTGTTTGTACGTGTGCTGAGAGGAAGCTGCAGGGGCAAGGGAAGTCATCTCTTCTGCAGAGGGGCAAGTCTGCAGCTCTAATACCCGGGCCATAACCACCTCACCCATCAAATAATTTGGGGTAGAGAGGTGGGACACTTCATTGCTTTATGGAGCTTTGTAGTAAAAATAATAAAAGTTTTTAGATTATCTGTTTTTCTAGTGTTTTTCATATATAGTACTTAACAGATAGTAACTTTGACTTACAGTCAAAATATTCTACCTATAAGAATTACCAGACATTAACACAATCACTGTCAATAGTTCACATAGAAAGTTCACACAGTACTAATACAATGATTTAAAAGAGCAGAAAGATGTATTCTTGATACTCACTAGCTGTGACATGTTGTTAAGTATAACCAAGTAAGTCCAAGCATTGTTGAAGCTGAAGTTTCCTTCATCATACACTCCCACTAGTTCACAAATCCTGAAAGAATTTTTTGAGTTAATCACTATGTGGTAACAGATCACGTTCTTGGAGTGCTACATATTCATTACAACCCTTGGAATCCAAGACCTCTTTTGGTACTCAAATATGGGCACTGGGGGCCTGCACAAGCATTAGTCTCCAACAGCATATATATATTATATATAATATAAATATTTATATGGATATTCATTGTGAGTAGCAACTTTTTACATAGTCCCACAGAACTAGCAGCAACCCAAAGTTCATGAAATTAAGCTTTCTGCATCAGCATGCATAGCTGCCTACTATTCCTTTACAACCACAGTCTACATGATATGTATGAAGGCTCACAGTCAAGCTTGTCACATGCAAACTTTAATAAAATTTTAAAATTCACGTGAAACTTGTCTTTAAAAACACCCAGTTGCTGAAGGCAATGAGAGAAGGGAGGAAGGAAAAATAATCTAAAAATTAAAAGATCATAAAACTGTCTTTCCCACCCTAACAGTACTTTGCATTCTCTCCCACAGATTTCAGCAGCAGGCATTAAGTATTTATTATTTCAATTCTGTAAATAGTAATTTGCTATAGAGAAGCCATAAAGAAATCATAGGTTGATTCAAATTGCCGGGACCCATTTAGTATGTAACATGAGTCTGCTTTCAAACTGCCTTGATTCAATAAAAAGGGCATGAAAATTCTTTCCAGTGTAACTCAAAATTACATCCTGAAGATCAATATTAATTATTCATGAGCATACTTACAAAGCAATAATGGTAGTAAATGGTCTGACAACAGTGTACTGCAAAACACCCAGTTTACATCTAAATAATAAAACTCTGCAAGAAAAACACAAAATTCATCATACAAGGATTTAAATACAATTCACTTATGGAAGTTTCCTGTTCTTAGTAGATTCACTAAAGTAAATTTTTATTTTATGGTAATCTCAACTTCTGCTTCCAGGACTTCAGATGCTACAGTGTGTATACACAAAATACACAAAAGACCTGAACTTTTACAGGCACATAACAGGAAATACTCAATGATTCACTTATTTTAGCCATGAAAAATTTCTGTTAGGGTTACACAAAGATAATGCAATTTTTGCCGTATTTGAAGATGCTTAAGAATGATTTAGATTCATAGTTTGTCTTCAACATTTTATCAAAATCTCTTGAGAGATTTTACCAGTTAAAGCATGCAGAAATAGTTTAGATGCATAAAGCCTTTCTTCCCTCACCTGTGGAAGTAAAAGCAAAGGCTATCTGGCCTACTCCCAGTTCCACGTGAGGTTTTTGGCAAACATAATAGCAAACAAATTCAAAGGTCAAAGAGACCTAATCCCAGTATTTTCCAAAAGTGAGAAAGTTTCCTTCAGCATCACTTGAGCCAATGCATGTTAGTAACCAAGTGCAATTCACAGGATGTAACGATTTACAGATGACAAATGTGTTCACAACCACTTTCAGTAGAGGTTCATGGCTGATAAACAAAAGGTATGCAAACCATAAACTGACTCTTGTCAAGCAACAACAGTTATGCTGCTAAATATCAAAACAAAATATTTATATCTGACTACCCAGCCTAAAGCTATAAATGCCATCATATACTCACTCTCCCATAGCCCAGGACGGACAGCAGCACAGAGGGGGCAGATGTCTCTGCT
The DNA here is from genome assembly GCF_003984885.1 of Neopelma chrysocephalum. Classification (NCBI taxonomy): domain Eukaryota; kingdom Metazoa; phylum Chordata; class Aves; order Passeriformes; family Pipridae; genus Neopelma; species Neopelma chrysocephalum. The sequence continues at coordinate 2,275,975 of NW_020897750.1, forward strand.
GATCTTTCGCTTCTATTATTAATACGAGGTTTGGGTACCGGTTGGTTAGATAATTTGAAAGAAAAACCATAAAATTATAGATGACATAAGCTTCATAGCATTCTCGACATGTATCCACATATATTGCAATGTTGGGGTATTTCAAAGCTATCCACTGCAAGAAGAGAGGTACACAAAAGGTTACGTGCAAGAAAGACAAGAGCGATTCCAATGACAACACTGGCTGGGTAGTTCAGCGAGCAATACCTCATGAGACAGCAGGCACTAATTAGTCAGGGTTTGAACCATTGGCTTCCAAGAAACCAATGCTACAGCTAGAAAGTAACATTCTGTAAACATACACGCAAGAACTCCAAACTGCACCTCTGCCCCTTCAACTGGAAGCGGCTCAAAGCACGGCACAAGAGATGCTTTGTATCTTTGATAAGACAATTCAGTCTTTCCCTCAAAAGTAACCAACTATGTAAGTAACTACACATAACCTCCTCCTGTTAGGTGGAGACAAGATAAAACTGTTTCCTGAAATTCACATATTCTTTGTCAAGGTGGGTTTGAGAAGTTTCAGTCCCTAAAGTTGATTTCTTTTGGTATCTGATGTTGTAAATGTTCGCTCTGACATGTTTGCAAAATATAGAAGAAAGAACAGATTAGCCTTGAAGTGGTAGCCAACTCTCTAAACCATAATTTCTGACAGAAGAGGGATTTTTTTAGCAAAACTGTGATTATGGATCAGCTGTCAGAGCTTTCAATTTCCGGGTGTCACACTGCTTTTGCACTATTCAAAGGACCTCATCCTTTGCCCCCCGAAGCAAAGAGGAATAATTTTAGCACTAAATACAACTCAGGAAATAATTTTAGTTGTAAGCCTAACTTGGGAAAGAAAGGTAAGGCACTGAATTTGAGTCAGTACTTGGATTAGTCGAGTTTCCAGTTCTGCTGTTAAGATGGAAGGATCAAAAGCAGGCTCTTGTCATACCCCTTTCAACATCTGTCATAAAGGATACTCCAGGACAGGGTTAAGAAGGGTTAGCAAAAGCAATCCCTGAAGCTCCACAGGAAGAATGTATTATCCCTAGAACTATGTTTCTGATGTACTCCATAAACAGGAATGCCCAGAAGCTTCTAGGACTACCACTCTCCCTGCAGTATAGTTTCTGCTGTCACACTGTTTTCCCTCACTCCCACAGCAAACAGAATTTTATTGAGCTGTTAACAGTAAGAGGACACTTACACTGTCTAAACTGTAAATCGGCACCATCCATAGAATCCTGTTACAATAACAAAAGAACATTTAATATTACTAGAAGTATTTTTAGTCTGAATTAAATTCAACATTTGTAGCACAGGTAAAATGTGAAATGTTACCTTATTATTGGTTTCTGTAATTCAGGTTGAGTATAATGGACTAAGTGTTGTAGTATTCCCCAGAGAGATATTGGTATAGTCATCAGGAGAAATATCCCAGCGATAAACCATGCCTTGGTATGAATTCCAACCTTGTAAAGAAAAAGAAAAATGCAAGATCAAAGTTTCAGTCTTAATACTTTAAAGTATTTCAAGTACACAAAACATTCTACAAAAACAGAGTAATGCATACTACTGAATTTACTGAAACCCACAACAGATTCCTTGCTGTACTTCTGGAACTTGCCTCAGTTCAGTGCTGCATTATAAAGTTTCTGAAAGCTTGTGAATTCAAAGAATTTTTAGCTTTAAAATCAAGTTCCAACAAGTAATCAATTTGTTTCATATAACAAACTCAAAATACATAAAAACATAATGTCAGCTAAAACACGGGGCTGAAATTTTAAACCAAAGCTCTCTGAAAAATAACTACATTAATAACCTTGAGTACCAAAACTTGAGAAACATAGTAGACTATTCTCCAATTTTTTTTCTGAGAATTTCTTCTCTGATTCCCTACAGTACATTGACATCACATGTTTTCTGTTGCTTTCCAGTTTTTCTTCTATACAAGTATCAGACTTAATGGTATGAACTTCAATATAAACATCCATTATGCATCAGAACAGGATTTCAAAATCAAAAATTTTAAATGTGCTCAAGACAGATCTTACTGTCATAAATTATACCACAAAAAAAGCTTACCTCCAGTGCCACGGGCCTGTATCACATTGAACAATACATATATTTTAAAGTTAAAATTTTATTTCTTGTTAGAGAAGCAATTGTATCACGTGAGTGTGTAATTCATACATCACTGCTGCATGACAAAAGAGGAATTTTTCTCTATCAGTAGAGATGCTCTACTCAATTCTCCCTGATCAGACAGAATCACCTTTATGAATGCCACTATTACTACTAAGTTTCAATACATAAGTTCTGGGATGAACTTATGGAAGGAGCCAGTCTCTCCTTGGTGGTGCCATCCACAAGGACACAAGGCAAGGGGCACAAACTGATGCACAGGAAGTTCCACCTGTACATGAGGAAGAACTTCTTTACTGTGGAGTCGAACAGATTGTCCATAGAGGTTGTGGAGTTTGCATGACTGGAGACATTCAAGAACCATTTAGACACAATCCTGTGCCATGTGCTCTGGGATGACCCTGCTGGAGCACGGAAATTGGACCAGGTGACCCACTGTGGTTCCTTCCAATCTGGCCCATTCTGTGACACTTGGTTGATTTCTTCAGCATCAGCATCCTGTTCAAACTGTTCAAACATCAACTACTACAGAACCAGAAGGGGAAAGAAATCCTGCTCTGTCCCACTGCGCTTTGATGGGGCTTGAGCAGCAGGACAAACGTGCCCAGCAGCACCGCGGCACTTCTTCAGCCTTTCTTTTCACAGAGTCACAGAGCGGGTCACGTTGGAAAGGACCACAGTGGGTCACCTGATCCAACCCCACGGCTCAAGCTGGGTCATCCCCGAGCACATGCCACAGGATTGCGTCCAGAGGGTTTTGAATATCTCCAGTGAGGGAGACTCCACACCCTCTCTGGACAATCTGTTCTGTGTTTGGTCACCCGCATAGTAAAGAAGTTCTTCCTCATATTCAGGTGGAACTTCCTGTACATCAGTTTCTGCCTGTTGCCCCTTGTCCTATCGCTTGGCACCACTGGTAAGAGCCTGGCTCCATCCTCTTGCACCCTCCCTTCAGATATGGGCCCTGATGAGGTAACACCTTTCCCCGCCGGGTCCCCCCCGGGTCTCTCCCGCGGCCCCAGCGGAGCGCACCGGGCCGGGCCGCGCCCCTCACCTCCAGCTTCTGCAGCTCCCACACGCAGAGCGGCACCACCACCAGCAGCCCCACGATGTAGAGCAGCACCACGAGCGGCCGGATCCAGCGCCGCCAGTTCCCGCAGGTGCACGGCATGGCCGCGGCACCGCCGGGGCGCTCCTCGCACCCACCTCAGCGGGCCGGCAGCGCCCGCGGGGCGCGCATCACCGGCGAGGCCACCGCCTCACATCAGCCGCCGCCGCCGCCGCCGCCGCCTCGCCTCGGCTGGGTTTAGGCGCGGCTCAGGCTCGGTTTAGGCTCGGCTCAGCCCGTCCCGCCCCGGCGCTCCCTGCGCTCCCTTCCCTTCCCTGCCCAGCCCAGCCCAGCCCAGCCCTGCCCCGCACACGCCCCCGCGGCGCTTCCGCCCGGCACCGCTTCCGGCTGCCCCGCCCCGATCCCGCCGGCCGCACCCATTGGCCCCCGGCCCTGCCCATCACCGCTGCCCCGCCCACCAGGGCACGGCGGAGGGGGATCGGCGCGGCCATCACCCCCCCCCCCCCGCGGGGGGGGTTGTCCTCTTCCACCCCCCCGCCCTCCGCCCTGCCCCGCCGCAATGGTCTGTTCCGCGCGGGGAGGGGGAGCTGTATCCGCGGCTGGAGATTGGGAAGTGCGTGTCAAGGGAGTGTGTGGGAATGGCGGGAATAGCGGGAAAGGCAAAGGCAACCAGTCTAACTGCACAGCTGAGGAAAACTGCCTCCAGCGCCTCCCCTGAGGGCAGCCCAGAGTGAGCGAGGGGAGGCGCCTCACAGTACCCGAGAGTGGGTCGTGACGGGGAGAATCCAGCCGGCATACGAGCAGTGCAAAAACACCTGTTAAACTTCGAGGATTTGTGGGACGAATAATGCAAAATACGTGGTAAACTTCAAGGATTTGTTGGACTGCCCCCACACCCCCCCCAGCCACCACCACCCCCGGTTTCTGAGGCGCTGTGTAAAAGCTGCTAAATCGCCGCTTAACTCCGCAGTGGTCACTTGGGAAAACCCAGGACCTCGGATGCGGAGATAAATTAGGACCGCAGGGGGTATAGTCTGCCAAATATTCAAGGGACTGCTGCTGTCTGCAAGGAGGCAAACGCAGATTTTAGTCAAAGGCATGACTGAGTCGTGTGTGCTGGAAGAAACCCCATGGAGTAAGAGGTACTAAGGAATAGGGTCTCATTTTTCTCTCTAGTGATAAATTCCTGAGGGTTTGGGGTTTTTTTCCTTTCCCCCCCCCTCGCTTTCCACCATGAAGTTACCAGTGGTGCCGTGGTGTACTATTCAAATAGTAAAGCTACATGGTTTATTGAATAGTTGCTGTTAATGTATTGTGGGACTGACTGGAAACACGTTTTCATTGGATGTATGCACGGTTAAAGGAGATTTCCCACTCAGAAAATGCCAAACCCCCAGAACTTGTCAGACTGCTTATCCCAGATAATCGGTATATAACAGATTCCAGTTTGTGAGACGTCCTTTTCCCTTCACATGCTGCATTGATGTGGCATCCAGTACTTCACAGGATGAGGCAGAGGCTCATCTTGGAAGTGTTCAGGAGTCTGAATCTCAGCAGCCCTGACCACCTTAAGTAAAAAGTCTGATACCCCAATTGCCATTTCTACCATTTTCTACCAGTCAGTGAATTAGCTATAAATTCAACATTAAAGTTTAAGGGTAAGAAACATTTTAAGGGAACTGAAAGATCATCCCTGTGTTACATCAAAAAATAGAAGTTCACCAGGGGTAAGTGATTTGCTAGAGGTTATGGCAAGTGTGTGAACAGAATCTTCCCATACTGTTTTGAGCTGAGATACTACATTTCTGTATTGTATTACCAAATCAGTACTAAGGTGCCTATTCTGTTCACCTTTGTTCTTTGTGTGTGACCCATTCTTGGCAAGATGGTACAAGAAGGAGGTCAATTAGAAGCTAACAAGCTCAGTCATATTGAATCATAAAAAGTACATACATATACAGTACATACATATAAATACTTTTTTCAAACAGACACAAACCCATATGATGGTAACATATCCGTAATTAATATATCCAAAATGACAAACAACATTTTACACCGTTACTGAACAAACAAAATATTTTTTTAAAGTTCAGGATTTTTTTTTTTTTTATTTCTCCATACTTTGGTTCAAGCACTGGTTTGGTTTTTCACTTTGGGTTTCTTTGTTTTTTCACTTCCCTGAGAATATGCAGCTGAGAGCTGGCTCTTAGTGATCCTGAAAAAAAATGCATCTCTCTAAATATGTTGTTTTGAATACTTTCAGAAAGTTTTCCTGAAAAACAGAAGTAGATTTTTTTTTTGGCAGAAATCCAAGGCTCTAGGGTATTTTAACAATCTAGAGGGCAAGCAGGTTTTCCACCAACTCAAATCAAAATATGTGAGCAAGTAATACTCAGGTAACTTTGGAAAGTGCCAGCACTGTACTAGAATATGTAAATAAAAGTTTCTTTCACAGGAGAGGTGAAAAAAATATCATTCCATTCTACTTAGCATTGGTAAGGGCTAACTGGAAAATCGTGCATTATGTTAAAAATACAAAAAAAAAACCTGTGTCTGCTGAGAAGCAACCAGCATGATCAGAAGTTACAAATGGGGACTTTCAGGAAAGGCTAAAATAACTGTATTTAGAGAAGATTTCAAGGAAACATGATAAATGTGTATCAGCACAAGTGTGCTGAAACTGTGACAAGAGGAATTGTGTACACTTAAGCAATGAAGTAGTTTACGGTTTCAGTGATCTCCACTGTTGAAGGTTCTTTTAGGAAATCTTCCACTTCATGTCCCAGAAAAGATTCTGGGATTTGGTCAGAAGAGGCACTGTTCTGATCTGTGAGGATCTAGTCTTGTGTTAGGAAATCTCCTTTTTCATTACTCTCATCTTTTCAGAGAACTGAGGGCATGTTCTGTCTCTGTTGTGCCAAGCTTCCTTTGTCAAGAACCAATTCTGCTTCTAAAATAACTTCATAAACAAAAATTATTTTGCTACAGAAATTAATATGAGTTAATAACAATACGGCCCTCAAATGTAGCATCGTTGTGAGCTGAGTTACAAATATTCTTGTTTCTCAGTTGTGTTTCAGTAACACAGGAAACAACTGTATGAAATCTCATCCTCACACATAGATCCATGATCAGGAATTTATAATTTTTCCAAGTATTTTGCCGTGAAAAAGTCACCACTGACACATAAGAAAAGAGATTGTTTTCCAGACTGTTGTATGGGTTGTCAGTGAACTGTTGGTACTGTGTGGAACTAATTCCATCTCCAGAACACACGTAAGCTTCCTTGTTTTCAGCAAGAAGCCACATGTGAAGTATTGGTAAGAACCAAACTGACAGAGTTCATCTTCACTAACTATTAAGGCTTCTAATACTGGAGAAAAGAGTAACAAAGCTACTTCCCAGAACTTGGAGATAACAGCTGTACTAGCAGCATTCTCTACTGCTGGAAAGACTGATGTGAATTATTGTTGATGTCAATCATTATGTACATTCTGCTCTCATGAATTTCAGATTTATTTAAAAGAGAGTTATGTCAAAAGATAATAAACTGGGATTATTCCTTAGTATATGGAATCCTATAAATAATTTACTAAAGTAAAATGGCAAAGAAAATAGACTATTTTATAATTGTGGTTGGAAAACTATGTGCTATTTATTATTCATGAATTATATTTTTATTTGTATGCCATTTTGTTTCATAGGTTTCCTCATCTTTTGTTCTTACTTTGTATTATGCAAGTGATAACTTAGTGATAACTGGGCTGTCCATCTTGCCCAATCAGAATTTCACTGTGAAGTGGACAGCAAGGATTAAATTCAAATTCTCATACAGTGGAAATCACAGATTTCCCCTCACCTTATGGTAGCATTACTGTCAGCTCTTTGGGATGCACATCCAACAGCACACAGCTGATTAGTTCACACTCCACTCTGGGGCTTGCTCCCACCAGCAACCTTTCTAGTGTGTTTTTATTTCATTTTATTAAAACTTAATGAGAGTTAAAAACTCAATTTAATTTCTTTTTGCCTGTCCATCGTCAATTTTCTGTCAGAGCGCTGTCATCAGTTCTGACATTGATCTTTGCTATGGAAATGCTGCCTCCACATTCTGATTACTTCCTTGGTTCTTTTGCAGATGATCATTGAAGGGAAAGGCTGGTTTTTGGATCCAGAAGCATCTGTGACCAGCAGTTTGGATGGTAACTTTTGGTGTGGTTTCTTTGTTTTTACGGTTACTCAGATTTTCCCATGTTAGCTTGCTGGAGACTTGTTAGCTGTCTCCCATCACTAGGCTGTTTGGTACTTTAAAACATGAGCTCCTCTTGCAGTGAAGGGAATTAATAATCTTTGCTTGACAACGAGTTTTATTCATTTATTTTATGTATGATGCCTCAAAATATATTTAACAACATAACAGGGTCTGTATAAAAGGAGGTAGCGAACATGAAATAATCAAGTGTAAATAACCCTCATAAACAGCTCCTCAGATGGGCACATCTATCATTCCTGTGAAAGAATGGAAAGAATGTGTGCCAAGTATTTGGAAACTCTGCAAGATTATTCTGAAGTCTTCCTACCACTTGGCTCTCAAAGGAAGGATTTCCCTGTAGAATTCTGTAATATAAAAACCTTCTCAACATTTTATCAGATACCACTTGCAGTAAAGAACAAACAACACCTAGATTCAGTTTTAACTGAGACAGTACAGCTCTCTGCTAAAATCCATGCTCCAGGTGAAGGGCAAATCAAAATTCATAGTTTTGGGGTGTTTTCTGTAAACAGGACGAATTTTTGGCATGATTTGTTAAGGAAACACTTATTTAATGTCAGACTCGGCATTGGAACAGGTTCTCTAGAGAGACTGGAGTTTCCATCCTTGGAGATGCTCAAGACCTAACTGAACGTGGTCCCGGACAACCGACTCAATGTAGCCCTGCTTGAGCAGGAGGGTTTGGACAAGATGGTTTTGTAAGTCCTTTCAAACCTCTGGTTATGGCATTCATAGGAATAAAATGGATGTCAGAATAATATGGTGGAAAAGATGCTGCTCAACATCTTCTCTACAAGAAAATTTTTTAACTCTGACAAATATTATATAAAAAAATCACTCCCATACCCCATCAGCTGTGAAGAAAGAAAACTGTCATGTGGACCATGACAAGAGGTCTCTTCCAACTACAGATTTTTTCATTAAGCATAAAAATATATTTATTTATTTACATAAAAAAGCATTACCTGAGGAGCATCTTTTCTGCTGAGAAGTTATGTGTCTTTCTGTTGAGCAGTTAACAGATTTTTACTGAGAACTCCTTACGTTGCTGTTTTGTTTATGACAAGGATTCCTGAACTCTGGTAAGTTATTCCAGAAAATGATCTGGCCTGGTAAAGAAGCAGGCAGTACCATTGTTTAGGTTGTATTTGCTGTTACAGCCACTGTCAATGTTCATTTAGAAAATGTTTGGGAACTGATAAAAAACCCTCTCTGTTATCTCTTGCCTTGCGGCTACAGCTTTAAAACACAGTGTATGTACCCGTCTGGGCTTGTTAACAAAGGTGAGGCTGCTGGAACCTCTCTCTTCTTTTACTCCTCTTCTTAGGAGAGAATATGAGAGACCTGCATGTGTTCCTCAGCATTACAGTGAATGATGGATTCGCCTGTAGATGGGGCACAGGGACTACTTCTGGGCAAGTTTTCATCTCAGCCAAATTAAGATGTTAGCACTGCCAGTAACATATTGAACATGAGTCAGGCAGCAGAAGACCATGAAGCTAAACTAAAAAATGGGGATCCTTTTTAACTCAGTTCTGATTTTTGAGTCTTTGGGAGACTCATATATTAGTAGCAGAAAATGTGTTTCCCTAATATAAAGATTATAAACACTTTAACCATGAACAAAATATCAAAAATACATCAGGCAAAAAAAATTACCACAGAATAACTGAAAGTGATTCAAGAAGGGGAAAGAAATATGTGAACCCAAGTATGAGGGAAGAACAATATGGAAGGGTGAAGTCCATTATCACTGCTTTCCCTCCTTCATGGTATCAGGTTCTGCTGTAAAAGTGTGCTTCCTTCTGATTATTGCTGCCACAGCAGGAGGCTAATGTTCAGCAGGAAAATGGAATAGAACAGAATGGATTATTTCACTTGGAAGGGACCTACAACAATTAACTCCCTGATGACGTCAGGGCTGACCAAAACTTAAAAGTATGTTATTATGGGCATTGTCTAGACACCTCTAAAACACTGACAGACTTGGGGCAACTCACTAGGAGCCCTGTTCCAGTGTTTCACTACTCTCTCAGTAAAGAAATGCTTCTTGATATCCAGTCTAAACCTCCCCTGATGCAGCTTTGAACCGTTCCCACATGTCCTATCACTGGATACCAGGGAGAAGAGCTCAGCACCTCCCTCTCTACTTCCTCTCCTCAGGAATCTGCAGAGAGCAAGGAGGTCACCCCTCAGCCTCCTTTTCTTTCAAACTGGACAATCCCAGAGTTCTTAAGCTCTCCTCGTAGGGCTGAGGTCACTTGGTCCTCTCAGCCTTGAGAAGACGGCACTGAGGGGAGACTTCATTGCAGTTACAGCTTCCTCGTGAGAGGAAGAGTAGGGGCAGGCACTGATCTCTGCTCTGTGGGGACCAGTGACAGGACCTGAGGGAATGGCCTGAAGTTGTGTCAGGGGAGGTTTAGGATGGGTATCAGGAAAAGGTTCTTCACCCAGGTTGGGCACTGGAACAGGCTCCCCAGGGAAATGGTCACAGCACCAAGCCTGACGGAGTTCAAGAAGCATTTGGACAGTGCTCTCAGGCACATGGTGTGACTGTTGGAGATGGTCCTGTGCAGGCTAAGGGTTGAACTCAATGACCCTTGTGGGTCCCTTCTGATTCAGCATATTCTGTGCTTCTTTGATTCTGTGATATCCCTTTCAGACCCCCTTTCACCAACAATTCAGCCTGTAGAACCTGTCAAGGACACAACATTCCATTCACAGGTCTACTCCTTTAAGAGTACCTGATATTTTCTACAGAGAAGATATAAGTTATAAATATGACAATATCAGAGAGTGAGAAAGATGCTGAAAGGTTTTGCAGCTATGCAAAATTGTGAACTTACCTGGGAGAAAATATCTTAAGTATGTGGGTATCCCATATTTCACAATCCTTCACGTAAGAAGTCATTTAAAAATCTCTAAATGGGGCTCTTACAAAATGTGACACATTTAAGCAGCATTTTATTTCCATTTTCTCTTGATTTCTGTCTGCTTCAACAGACAGCCTTCTGATTGTGCTGCATACTTGACTGGCAAAAGCCCACATTAAAATGCTATAATAGCTGCATTTTTGATGACTAAACGTATAGTTTTATTAACTAAATACTTAGTAATGTGTATAGCCCTTTGTTCATATTTCTCAGGTAAAGCTGCCCAGATGAAACTGAATTTGTTTTTTCTATTAGCAAATGAAAACAAAAGGACAAACTACACTACCATTCATTGTATGTTCTGGCTAAAATTATATCCATATACATAAGCATGTTTTTGCTTTAAAGGTGTATGGAACCAATTTTAAATTATTTTGTGTCCCTGAATTATCTCAGTTTTATTAATTGGCACATACTTCCAAATTCCCAACCTCATTCTTAGTTGTTCCATGTAAGGAAAGAAGAAAAGTGCATGCACTTAAGGATATCAGAAAAGTATTTATGCAGCTGTGGCTGAGGTGTGTGTAATCCAAACATGGAATAGTGTGAGTACCCACTAGGATGTGCTGTCGGCCTAAAATTGGAGCCGTGGTATTTAAGAGACTGAAGTTTCAAAATTTTCAAGTGTGATGTAAACATAATCCCCGGGGTATTCTCATTTGGGGATCTCAGAGAAGAAGTACAAAATATAGGGGTTTGTAAGGAACGGCATGCAGTGGTTGAGTGATAGGCAAATTTTCCTATCTTACAATTATCCTTAGCTGGCATACTTGAAATGAGAATTTACTCAAGGAGTGTCACAGCCATGACCATATTCAGTTAATTGAATATCTAACATTAGAACTTTTATTGCTGGAAGTAATTGTTGCAAGGTGTGGTCTCTGCGCTAAGACCTTCTGTGTGTATCATATGTGCAATACATGCAATACATGCGACACCTTTACACAAAAAGACATTACCTGTGTTCTATAACAAAGTACTTGTGTTCTGGTGTTCTGTTTCTTTTGGTGAATATCAACATGTATTAAACAGTGTTCAACTAAGATTTGTGGATTTAAACTGATACACTGAATTCCTGGTTGTAAACCAACGTACGTTTATCAAGATGTAGAGTTCTGAAAATTGATATGATGTAAATATTTGAAACATGGTCGGTAAGTTTGCAGTTTGTCATATCAGTAATATTGATTTGTTTTGTCGATTTTGATACTTTACCCTAGAAAGGATTTCATATGTTAGAATTTTCCAGCACTTGTGACTTTATAGTGGCTAACATATTTTTAAGTTGGGTATGTAGAAAGTAGATTGATAAGCTGTGCAAGAGAACCTCTGGAGGGATCTGTTTGAACTGTTCAAGCACAGAATGTGATGTGAAGGAGTTGGTATCTGGCACTTCTTTCAAGACAGCAACAGTTCTTACATAGAATATAGTTCTTATAGAATTCCTTTAGCAACGAAAGGAGAAAGAATCCTACTGTTTGGTTTTCTTTTTCTTCTGGATTTTCCATCTTAAAAACCATAGCAGGAGCATAAAATGTTAAAGATTCCTAAAATACTTCAATGTGTATGTAGTACAGACAATGCTGCCACTGGTAGTGATTAAGTGATCTAACAAGCCTTTTCTTTAATTTGAGTGATTTCCTAACTGATGCATTGGGCTTGCATAATATTGAATACAGTCTTTCCAGTCATTCCTTTCTAAAATCAGACAAAAGCTGAGGTTTACTGAAGATAAGTTTTGGTCATGCTTTCTCAGTTATTTTCCTATCAGTGTTGCTAAGTCTAACAGAATTGTAAGGTAACTCTGCAAAGTTTTGTGTATACTTTGAAAAGAAACCAATCTACAACTTTAAAAGAAAAAGTCTTTGGTCAATTAAAACGTGTCAACATAACAACTCTTTCTTCTGAAGAGTAAGATTTTACTCCTTTCTTCTGAGAGGCACGAACTAAGTTCTAGTCTGCGAGCCAGGAATTCCTCCATTCTGATACTGACTCTGTTGCAGCCTATGGCAATTTATCATAATTTTTTGTGTATGTAAAATGGAAATATTTGCCCAGGGGCAATATGAAGATTAATTACTTAATATTTATAAATTGTTCTGAAAATCAGCATTATGCGGATATTATGATTATTTCTGAGCCATGGATTCTAATCTAGGATGAGGCCCAGAAAAGGACATAACTGATGCTCAAGTCAGGTGGAATTTAGATGCTGTGGGTCAAATTGCAGTCCTAAAAATGTTTACACATCTGCCATAAAACCCTGGAGGTACATAAGGTTGACTGGAAGCTCAGGCATTTTTTATTATGGGGTGCATAAAGTGCTCCAGCAGTACTCATTCATACTCTCAAAGGTACTTAAGCCTTAATAGGACTGAGCAGCCTTGTAATTAACTCAGACTAATGCCCAGTAGGTGTCCAGAAGTGAAGCATTCCTTCACATGTCTCCCTGGAGAGTTCAATCCAGTAGGTGAGCTCTGAAAATGCAACAGCTGGCCCCACAGTGGAAAAATCTGTTTCCCTTCAGACTGTAGCTCAGGGCTTAGTACAGACAGAAATATGGATGAGGTCCAGGTTCAATTCCCTTGTCTGTCTGAAAGGATTCCACCCCTCCTTTGGACCATGCTTTAGTCAGCAGGCAGAAGATTTCTTAGAATGTAGGAAGGATTCTCTCATCCTCAATTCCCTTTTCCAAAGAAGATACTCACTATTCACTGTCAGCATTTAAGTCTTGCAATTGTGGCACATTGGTGAGAAAGAGGAACTATTGTGAAATTTTACAGAAAATAGAGAAATACTTGATCCTGGATAGGTACAAAAATAGTTGTAGGAGCAGGGACTAGAGCCTAGGGTAAAGTGCTCCTCAGTGAGTGCCTGCTTGATTAGTCTGCTCCTTATACAACATGATGACTTTCGTGGGTGCACCAAATGCAAAAAGCCTTTCTTCATGCACTGTATAAAGACTCTAAACTCTGGATTCAATTATGCAGGCCAGGAAGATGAAAATCAGATGGTGTGGTACTTGGGAGTGCAGTGCTTTGTCTTTTTCTAGGTCTCTCCCAGGTCCAGCAATAGGGATCTGCCAGATACAACCAAACAAACAGGATCTTCCTCCCTTTCTCTCTTGCTTCTCTCCATGTTTGTCATCAGTCCTTAAAATGAACAGATAAAAAACATAGTCTGAGCCTGATCTTCTTCTTCAGAAGTCAAAGGAAAAATCCTTGTGATGTTAATTATATTAAAATTAGGCTCTAAGTATAAGTGGAAGAAGATTTTTTGGAGAAGTTTCCTATATAGTACCCATTATACCTAAAACTAATGCGTTTCTGCTGGGGTTTGTCAAAGCTGCTATTCTCACCAAGTCAACGTTTGTCTCAATACTTTAAAACAGATTAATTAAAAAGGAATTTTATAGTGATTTAAACTCAAACTCTCTGAAATATGGTCTGTTAAGTGACTAAAAAGACAGCTAAAAAGGAGAAAAAGAAAAATAAATATGCTTTTCTTTCCAGAATACATGCATGTTTTATCCTTGCGAGGATATGTTTAGCTAACACATTTGTAACAGCTTGTGTATATGACTAGGCAGTCAGCGTGGCACAAAATTGTACAGACAAAGTTTTCACTTTTTGAGAAATGTTGGTATAAAGAAACATGAAGAGTTGGACATGAAATGGACTTTAATCCCTTCCAACACGTAAACAGTAATGTGACTGGAAGATACTTTTCACACTGAATAAATTTCTACATTTCTACATATAGATAGCTATTAACTATTAGTGCAAAAACCCACTTTTTCGGTAACCATGAAAAACCATAAAACGAAAACTTTGCCTTCTAAAGCAGCATTTTTGTTTAAACATGATAATATTAGAGGCTTTTTTTTTTTGTGCTGCAGCCTAGAAAAATTCATGAAACAGACTGAAACCCCCTGAACTGGGCCCCTGGAAAAAAAAAAAGGTTTTCCATATTTTAAAGTGGCTTTTTAGGCCTCCCGAGTCTTTCTGGCATATCATTCTCAGACCCTTATGGACTGGGATGCTGCCAAACAGCTTTTTTCCCACAAAACTTTAATAAACTTTGAGTGCTGGACAGAAGAGTAGTGCAATTCCCAAAGAGAGATTTCACTACAGGATTCCAAAATGTGTACAGTATAGAAACTAGCCTCTGAATGAACCCAGCAAAACTTTTCCCTGGATTTCTAACAAACGCAAGAAATTTGGTTCTGTGTCTTACACTGGTTTAGCATTTTGCTTTTCTCTTACCAGCAATATGATTCCTAATATTGTTTTATAAATCAGATGTTCTTATTCTAATGCAGGTATACTTTTTTTTTTTGCCAGACATTAAGACATACTTATATTTACTTACAACCACATGAAAATATTTCTAACTATGAAGTATTTAGAACACATCGCTCAGAAGAAGAAATGTACAGGGGGCATCATGGGCCAAGTTCAGCTCTTAGTTACCATGAGTAGAGGAAGTGAATCCAATCGAGTTTGTAGCATTTTTCTGGACTGTTATCCACTGCTGGACCTTGCCAAAATTTAGTATCATCTAATTTTCCATTAGAAACAAGTTTATCACTGCCATTGAAAATGAAGCTTTTCTGTATAATTGCTTTTTCTCTCCTACAGTTGCCTCTACCTCCTGTGCTACCTAGTGTTTGGGGTAAGCTCATTTCATGTTCCAGATAGGCATTTATTTGTTCTGTGTGTGCTTGAAGTAGTTCAAAGCTAAAGCATTACAAAATTTCCTCTGATGTATTTTGAAGGAAGGCCGTAGGAGGTGGGGAATAGAGAACTACAGCAAAAAGATCCACATTAGTCATCTCAGACTCCTAGCCAGTGGTACAGCTGCCATTCCAGTTGTGGGACAGGAACCCTGAACTTGATTGTTTCAGTTAATTTGTAGAATGTTCATATATCAATACACATGGAGCATTTCTACATCGGGGGGTCATTATCACAAGCTTGGTCCTGTGTTCTGAGCCAGCATTCCCAGATGCATGTGAGCCAATCCATGGATTTGTGTGGGAGTTGCTTTACATAATTTAGAACAAAATTTTGAGTCAAATGGTTAACACAGTTCTGAAAGGCACTCAGACAATACCTGAAAGAAGACATCGACTCACCTCTTAAGTATCTCGTCCTTACCCTGCTTACTCAGGCAAAGCTTCCACTGATTTCCAAGAATACAGTTTAGTATGTAAAACAGCAGTTAGTTCCATTTGCTGTGAGCTTTGCTAAAGAGAACATAATTATCTTCCAAATTATATACTTCCCTTGCAAAACCGTATTTATATTTACTTCCATGATTCTGCAATAATACATTTTGTAGACAAAGTTTTCCATGCTTTGTCATCCCTGAGCTGTTTCCTTTTGGAAAGCTTAAAGGAAAATTTATTCAGCTACAGTTACAGATATAGTTTAAGAAAAAATATATAATCAGCTTCAGAAATGTACATTTCTGTGATTTTGCAGTATTCAGAAACCAATTACTCCTAACACATTTACACTTCATAAATTGAATTAAGCAAGGAGAAATATCTTTGGTATTTGAGAGACAGATGCAAGGCCCAGAATAAGTTTAATTTATGGGACTCGGTGTGCAATTGGGGAACTTACAGAGGCAGGTGTGAACAGGGTACACACATGTTCAGTACATATATAGAATCATAGAATGGTTTGGGTGGGAAGAGACCTTGAAGATCATCTAGTTCCCACCCCTCTGCCATGGGCAGAGATGCCACCCAGTAGACCAGTTTACTCAGGGGTCTATCCAGCCTGGTCTTGCACTGTGAAAGGCCTATTACTCCGAGTATTATCTGAGTTTAAGAACCCCAAATACAGCAGTTTTAAAAGGAGTTACAGTGAAAAAGCTCTTCCATCTTGAAAATAGCACAGTAGAACTCAGAAAAACAGACAAAAGGGCAAAAGATGATCAATGTTAGGAAACAGCTTTCATACAGCATATGAGTAAGCAGACTAGTCAGCCTGGAAAAGACATTTGAATCTATAAACTCGAGAGTAGCAAGGTAATGAACAGCAATTGTTTGCTGTCTCTTAATACAAGAACCAGATGATATCGAAGAAAATTATCAAATGGCAAGTTCATAGCATAGCCTTACGAAATGTAACTTAAATCCCTGTATTCATTCCTCAAAATGCTATGGATTAAAGGATTCCATAAGCTCAAAAAGATAAATTAATGGAGGAATACCTATCATTTACCCAAAATGTACCAATTCTCACCTCAGTTTGGTCAATGCTTGGGCAGTCTACCAGTGCAGTGTTATTGTATGTTTATCCTGTCCTTACACCCTTCCCTGGGTGTCTGCTGTTGGTCACCATGGCTGACAGGAAGGTCTGACTCAGGAAAGCTGCTTTAGGATTTTAGATCCTTTTGATCATTAACACAAAGAAGGACTGCTCATGCATATACCAAACAGAGGTGAGTCTTGTGCTGGACAGAATTGTCTTAATTTTACATGGAGAGTTCTAATCTATTTTTATACCATTAATTTTTTCCTGTGCCACTTTTTAAAAAACTACTTTTACTTTTAAAGGACCTCTCAAGAAACAGGCTTTTTCACTCCCTAAACTATGTGCTACCAAAACTGAGTGTTTCAAATCACAATTGTGTAGTCTGAGTGCAATTATTTCACATACAATCACACTACAGTCACATATTAAATCCATATCTTCTGACACTTAATGTCTTTATGTATTAATCCCAAACTGCATTTCTCTTTCTTGGTGCCATATTTCAAGTGCAAACACATCACTTACTTGGTGATCACAGTCACCTGGAGATCTGTTTCCATGATTCCATCTTTCCATTAGAGAGCAGTTTCTGATTATCTTTTTTAGATTAATCCCTTTCCTTTTTTACAAATTGATACCATTTATCTTCTGTCTGTATTTATCTTTTTAGGGTTTAATCTGTTCAATGAATTTATTATAAAATGAAATTGATTTACTGACTTGTTTACAGTAAATCCATCATTTTCTAAATCCTTTTGGATTTTTTTAAAGTAATACTTTTGAAAGGTGTCAGGCTGATTGTCCTAAAACATAAATTCTCTAGCTATGCTGGCATTATGAACAATACAGCAAGAGCTGTAAACTCCCACACTGATAAATTCCACACATTGCTCTGTTAATACACTTCAACTTTGACTTGAAAGGGCTTTTCCTAGGCAGTCTTTATATTGGTCAATCTTTGTATTTTTTGAGTTTCTTATGCAGCACCCTTTCAACTCCACAGATAGAAACAAATATTTTAGGTTTGGGATTTCTTTCTTTTTCTTGTAAACATGCAATTTTGGGACAAAAAGCTAGTTAGGTTCCTCTTTAAGGAGAAATTTTGTAATTGGAGTCCAGAAGAGATTTTGTGTTCTAGACCTTTGTTTCTTTCTTAAAATTCGTAACAAAAATCATGACTGCCAAAGCTATGCTTGATCTAGTTCTAAATAAATTCATTTGGGTACCTGTAACCATTAAATGCAGTTGTATATCATATTGTTTGCTGTGCTGCTGAGCAAAGTTTGGGCTGTCTAGGCTGAACTTTTTGTCTGTGTACTGAGATTACAAATACTGAATCTAGATTAAAATTACTTTGGCTATTTCTGTTTATATCTGTAGTTTGACAGTTCTGAAACTAATCCATTGCAAATTAGACATCAAAGACTTCTATACTATGTATACCTAGAAGTTTAAAATGTTGTTTATTACTTTAGTGTAAGGACTGCATAACACCTTTTGCTTCCTTGATGTGAGTCCTAAGCATTGATCTTTTTGTTGATTGTGATTCAGAAGAGGCTTTGAGAGAAAAGTAGTGGAAAATTGATAGAAAGCTTTTCTTAAAGATGGAAAACTCATTTCAATACCAATATTTAATTGCATTTTCCCCCATTATTTTTACACTGTTTCCTAAAATCGCCTGCCCTAAAACTGTTACATTTTAATCACTTTATCTTCAGGAACTACACGGACAATTCAAAATATGTTCACACTGGAACTTTTGGTATAGGGGAGTAATACCTTAGGCCAACTTTACGCCTGGATAACATTGGCATTTGAAGCAGTGGAAGCAATCAAGAGTTCAACATAAGTTAATTCATCCTGCTTATTGGCAGTGATAAGTCACGGATAAGAAAGTATCTCAGAAAGAAGGACAAGATAATAAAAAAGATGTTAAGGGCAAACTGTAAGCACAGAGTCAGAGAAATTGGAATTTGGAAATTTTCAAATCAGATTTTCAAATTTTCAATTTAGGCTCAATTGTCAAATTCCAATTTCTCTAACTTGTGTATTAGACTATTCACACAGATCGGAATTTTCAACCTCCAATTTCTGTAACTTCTGTATTAAGCTATTTAGAGAAGGTTTCTCCAGAGTTCTCAGGGTTCTGTAGAGTTTGGATAATGAAAAATAGTTAACACTCAAAATGCACATCAGTACTCACCATCAAACTTGTAGTACTAAACATTATAAAGTTTTGGTTTTAGTGGTTCATAAAATTGCTATGCAGCCTATGTTGCCATGGGCTTGCAGAGCATAGTTTTGGGAAGAAGAAATTATTACAGTATTTATACAACACGTAGTTAAAGTAGCATTTGGAATAGATTTTCAGCTCCCTGGTGAGCTCAAAATCGTTCTTGAATTTCATTGTTTGTTTGGATTGGTCTCTCCTTTCCATTTTCCATCCCGGCACCCACTGTGACAAATTGTTGCTAAAACGTCTGGAACTGTGAACCGATTCCATGGGTAGCACGGCAATTCGGGTTACAAAGTCGTGGTGAGGTAAACTTGCTTGAACTAAGACATAAGCATATATTAAATTAGTTATCTGTATTCAATTTTGAGGCTCAATATGGAAAAAGTTAGCCAGTTATCCAAAAAGCTAAGCATTGTGTGGCATTCTTGCTTTCGGTTCAAGGGACTGATGATTGAAATTTATGAGCAAATCAAGTAAAAAGTAATCTACTGTTACCAAGTGGATCTTTATAAGAAGTATGTCAGGTTGGCTTAGTTATAGAGAGCTCCTTTTCTTGTAACATCTAATTATTTTTCATGTAATACATTTTCCATATTATTTTGCTTATTGTATTTGCACACAGAACAATGTTTACGAAATCCCATACCCGTGGCAAAAAAACTGCAAAGTGGGAGTGACTGTACATGACAGTTCTCATGCAGTGTTTAGTTAGTGCAAACTGTGTTTTCCCAGAGTCTAGAAAATACATCCTTAGAGCAGCTAAATATGTAATCAGCTACAGAAGATGAAGTTTTCTGAAAGGAGGCAGATCCCAAAGGTCTGTATATGAGGAGAATTGTAAGGGTTTTCAGTTTGAGTCAGCAGGGTAAACCCCCACAGAGATATTTTTCTCTTGTATATATCAAATTCTTGGAATACAGCATGCTACATCCCCTGCAGTAATAAATATTGATCCCGTGATTCCTCTGACATAGGATTACTTTATTTCTGAGAGATAAGTGCTCACACTATAATATGTCCACATTGATTTCAGTGTAGGCCAGAATTGTTTCAGTAAAACTGATCTGCATAATTGCAGTGGGCATGTCAGGGATCTATATTGTTAGGATGTTCCAGCCAACAGTACATGCCCAGTATCTGCCTGAACTGTGAAGAGGACACATGCAATAAGGGCATTGACACAGATCATTCCATTGTTATATATGCAATAACTGGTATGAGTTACATCTTAGAGGAAGGAAAGGATCAGGACAATACTCTGGATCTTCAGAATATCAGTGTTCTACTATGCAGATTGTTCCCTTCAAGTAGACAGTCTTCCTGTTGTCCTGTTCTGGCCACCTGGCTCTGTTGGTGGGGTGGTGTGAGGGGAGAACCCTGTTACCCCTTTCTATTAAGCTGATTTTATGGGAGAAAAGATGTGCCTAAGCTTCTTCCCCCACCTGAGCATATCAGATGATAATTTCATAAGTATTCATCCAAGCCACAGGAAATCTTTTACTTTTCTCCTGCTTAGCTGTGGTGGGCTTGGTCACATTGCTACAGGTACCATTCCAATGGGCTCCATCAGACATTCCCACTGAAACTCCAGTCCTACTGAAGCGATGAAGTGGAAAACTTTATCTTTTACTTCAGTAGGTTCAGCATTTTATCCCAAGTTACTACTTGAAACCTGACATTACTTTAATGTCTAGTTTTAACTATCTAGTGATACCTTCAGCTGACAAAATAACATCCTTCCTAGGTTTTTTCTTATTTCAATCAGTGTAGATACATTTAATTCTTTTGTGAATTATAGTCTTGGGTAAGTAAAACTGTCTTGACATTTTCATACTTACCAAGCAGATGATATAAAATAAAACAAAATTGATAAAATATATGGAAGTTCTTATCTGGAAATATGAATTAGTTTGGTATCCCTTGTCAGAGATACAGTTCATATTTAAGACCAATTATAGTCCGAAAAATTTGACAGTCTTAAAAGTGAATTTGATCTTTCTTCAGCTCCTTTTTTATACTGAAGTTGTAACCCATGATTTTCTTTGTAGATCAAACTCATGCCTTTATCCCAGTGGTATTTCAAACATAAGCTTAAACAACTTCGGGTGTCCAGGCCAAATTCTTGTATTTGTCATCAAGTGAATTTAACCAATTTTCAAATTTATTACTGCAGTAGTCTCTTCTCTAGAATATTGAATATTGAACAAACTTTGATTGTTCTGAATGTATTATCCTTTTCTATTTCTTAACAAGCACTTTTATGTGAAAACATTTCAGTATTTGATTCACATCTTTAGTTATCACACTGTACAGTCATGTGGTATGGAAGAGCTCGTAGTTCAATTACATTTTTCTTTCTGTTTTATCTCTAAATAGCTCACTTTTTAAAGTAAATGGAAGATAAGTTTGCTGGGGTTTTTTTTTATATTAATCAACTTTATATGGAAGAACAACCACTGGAAAGGAACTAATTCAACATTATATTCCTTGAATTTGGAGTAGTCCTTGGTATTGCAGTTGTTGCAGTTCATTTGTGGTACAGGAAAGCCAAAAGATGCCGAATATTATGGAAAATGTTAGGCAAAGACTTTTCTGCAGGGCAAGAAGGCAATGTTAGTTAACAATCGAAAAGCATCTCCCTTTCTTCACAACTACATCTGAGTCTGAGATGTGTCTTGAAATTAATACTTTAAAGAAGCATTGCAGGGAAATCAAAGAATCTTGCATTGGAGAGATACGTCTTCCTAATCCCCAGAATTTAAAGCTATTTTACATTCTGGAACATAAAGATTTATAGCCCTTACAGTATTTTATTCCAGCTTGTGAAATGTGGACTTTCTCATTATTCATGTAAACACCTACTCTTTTTTGAATTAGCAAAAGTGATATAGTTTCTTCTTTTTCTACTAAAAAATCAATGTATTTTCTACCAGTAGTACTGAACTGTAGTATTCATTTGTCCCACTAGTAGTATGTTAATTTTCTATTTAAAACTCGACCCTAAAAATTTGTGACTTTTCTAGTAGTGTGGTTTAATTGTGCTTCTGTATTGGAATATACCATGTATCTGGAGATGAATGCTTTATTAATACCGGGTAGATATTTGAAAAAAAACTAATCCAGATGTATACTTTATTCAGAGTCAATACCAAGGAGACCACTGTAGAACAATTTTAGAGGGAAAAGACAAGAAAAACTTTAGACACAGTCATTTCAATAAATATGAAGTGTGGCTACAGGATGGCACAGTGGTGTCTAGTAGATGGATTTCTAATCTTTCCCTCAGTTAAAAATATATAGCAGATTGCATGTTCTCTTGGATGGCTTAGAAATGCTTCTCATTAATTGTTTTGGATGTTTGATTCAGTAACTTGCATATTCAGTCTTTTGACTCCCAAGGACTAAGACAGTGTGAGATTAAAGTAAAAGCCTTATTCTGAGATGCACCAAGTTATTTCCAAGTCATTGATTTCAGAGCAGTTTGCAGACACTCAGTTACTCTGAGAAATGTGGGCAGAGTGCTGCTGAACTACAGATGAAGTTCTTTTTTCTTATCAGTTGTAACACTTATTATGTTGAGCTTTATTATTGTAATGTTAAGCTACTGTACTAATAGGACTGCAAAACTGTGACAGAGGCAGGGGTTTCTGTACAGGGAAAAAGCTGATTCTAGATGAGATACTAGAGGTCAATTAATTTTGTCTTCCTTTAAAGAAACTGGAGATGACCTACATTTTTTTATTTAGTTCTTATCTTCCTTTCCCACACTTGGACTAATGATAAGTTGTGTTTCTTTTAGAGCCACATTTTAAACATGCCTGGTTTTGGTTGTTTTTTTTTAATTTCCCTATACAACTTGAGAACTGTTTCTGACCTATACACTTTTTATGTGTCTTCTTTTACTCTGATTTTGGAGATAATTGCCTTTATTTAGTCTCTGAAAGAGTGAGGAGCGTAAATTAGGAATACTTTGCTGAGCCAAGCTTTGCACAACTGATTGTCTGGAAGAAGCTCTGCAAGGCAATGTTAGCAGGCAGTCCCAGTGTTTCCTCTAATGAAAGCACGTGCTTTGCCTCGGGGACATTTGAGCAGAAATCTGTTCATGAAAGTGCAGCAGAATTTGAATTTGTACCATGTCTTCTCACAAACTGAAACCCATAAGGCTTCACAGAATCAAATGATACAGTAACAAGATTGCAGTGAATATGTAAATGATGAAAGAGAAACAGAAAAAATAACTAAAAGTAAGTAATTCTACAAGCAACAGGACTTACAAATACTGGCTTCCAAGGATTTGTGTGTTGAAGTTTGATTCTCAGATGTCTTACAGGTTGCAGGCTGTAATCAAGGCTTTTTCTGCATCTGTAATGTTCATAACATCTTTCTATCAAGCGAATTTATTCAGTAGGTATAAATTACATTTCAGAAATTTTCTGCATACAGCACAAGTAGAATTTTGTTCTTGCACCCATCCTGCAGTTTTGGTGAAATTCTCTGTAGCTTCATAGTGATGATAACTGCTCTGTAAAATTTATTGAAATGGGATAGCGAGTCCATAGTTGTTTTTGAAGGATGCAGGGAAAGACAGGTAAACACCTGAAACATATTCAGATATGAAGCTTGCATAAGTATCTTTTCACAGAACTGAGCTGATAGTTCTGTCAGGTGAGATTTATGATGAACTACATAAGCACTTTTTTCCAAAGCACAGGAGCTGGCTAGATCAGGTCTGAAGCACAGTTTCCTGTGTAAATAAATGGATACAAACATATATAGAAGTGCAAACCTATGTATGCTGTATATTTGAGGCAAATAAGTATCAAATATAACAAAGAGGAAATGTTTACTGAGGTAGTTTGAAAAAAAATGCATAATGAAAATGAGGAGAATAGCTGTATTCTAAAATTAAAGAAAACTCTACAAAGTGTTTGAAGTTGGGATGTGAGACTGCCAATGAAATTTTACACTGATTGGACTGAAAATAGTTGTAAATTCTGAAGTCCACAAAAAAAGATGAATGGGATAGTTAAATGGATTTTGATTACAATGAACAGATGTTACAAAAAAGCTTATGAAGTTAATCAGAAATTTGTGGAATAGAGGTCCTGTCAGCTGCAGAGAGAAGCTGAGCTTGGTTTAGCTGAGAGGAATGCAAACAGCAGGCATAAAAACATCTATAAAAGTAAGAGGGGGATGGAAGGATACTTGTTGTGGAAAGCTGTTCTGATGTAAAAGAGAAAGCAGCTTCTGTGAACAACAGAGGAAAATCTCAACTAAATCTACATTGGGTTTGATGCACAAAGAGAAGAACCAAAGCACCTTTTTGCAGAAATTGGCAGCAAAAGGAAAGGTTAAAACTCAAAAGGATTTAATTTCAGAATTGTGGAAGACTGTTGGTTCTTTTGGAAAGTCAGCTTTTTCACAATACCAGGAGGAATATTTAGTATTCTCAGTGGAAAGAAGAAGAGAGAATTAAGGAAGTACCTTAGCAAGTTTTGGAGAAACAGTTCCCCCCTCACCACAGCTGCCACATCATAACACCCTTTGTCCTTACGACTGGTTTGTGAGTGGGAGCAGCAGCCACCACTGAACATACAAGAGCACACATGGCAAAAAAGAGTATGACACCTCCCAGGACCTCACTTGTTACTGCTATTTAGACTCTTTCTGTCCTTCCACAGTCTGGAGGAGGTGAAATGAGGATCACCAATTAGTTTTTGCAGGCTTTGATCCATAAGTAAACTTCAAAAAACAATTCTAAAGGATTCTAAAAAATGCCTCTCACAGTATATATCTGTTCTCTTCATCCTCTTCTTTCCTTTAAAAACGTTTTGTATTTTACAGTGCTGCTGCTAAGGCCAGTCAGCTCTTTGGGGAGTAGGAAGATGGTTTTTCCATCTAGGCTGAACTGGTTTGAAGTACGCCTTGTGTGTGCACATACACTTGTCTTTGCCACATGGGAGAGCCAACTATTGGGTTGAAAGCAATAGATGTTGGAAGTGTTAATGCTGGAAGGAAAACTGTTTGATTTTCATGACTCAAGGTTTGCATCAGTGCAGGTAAAGCATAAAAATGGTCTGTTTCAGGGTCTGAAACTTTCAGGTATGTGGGATTTTTTTTTTTTTGTAGAAGAGCCCTGAAGTTTCTGACCTAGGTTGTCTCTACTGCTCACTGTCCTACATAGACAGGTAGAAATATTGTCTCTGAGCAATCACATGATTGGTTTGCTGGTGTATGATTTTTTTGCTTTATCCACCCATCGGATAGATAGCAGAAAAGGGGAATGTGCACAAAACTTCTTCCTGCCTTGAAATAAAGGGGCAATTTACAACTTAAATCCATTCCTCATGTCTGTTTTCTATTTAGCTTTTATCATCTCCTCAATATGTTCTGTCAAAGAAGCAGGGAAGGTTTCAAATTGTAAAGACACTCAGTAACTCAATCTTTTTTACTCATTTACTATGATTTTTTGATACAGTTTGAGGATGGAGTGTTTTGAGTAAAATTCAGCCAAGTCTCATTCCATACCGTGCTCTTAGGCACTACCACAGAGCACTGTCAGAAGACTGTATTTAGGTTTATAACATATGAACATAGATTTATATGTATTTATACACGCATATATGTCACAGAGACAAAAGCACACAAAAATACATAAACCAATTTAAAGAACCTTTTTTTAAATATGCCTTTGAAAATTTGAGTGAATGTAAACATTGGGGGAACTCGTGCAGCAGAAGTCACTGTAGGTGCTAGCATTTTGACCTCTTAAATAAAAATATGCAGGATTATATCTTTCCCTTGAAATGAAACGGATGTTTAAGAATTTGTGGAATTTTGATTGCTTCTTCTTAGCCTAGCACAAAGGATGGTGTAAATTGCCAAGCAGATTTGTTCATGAGACATATTATATATGACATCATGCTACTTAATTCTACTCTTTAGTGAAAGGCTACCTATTAAAAATTTTTATAGCCAAACAACGAATCTCTTGCCATGTAGTCTTAATGGATGGAAGTACTAAGGAAATCATGAGTTTATGTGTATGCAAGCAATAGCTTCTATATATTATTAATAGCATTTGTATGGTTAACAATGCTGATAACCTATTAAACCCCCTTAAAATCTTTGAACATTGTGTAGACAAAGAACTCTGTAAGCAATAAGGCACAAAGTATCCTTCTTCACATCCAACTGTTACGAACTTCCACAGTTCTACATTCACTAAGACTATAACCTCATGTTCACAATATGTAAGTAGTGTTGTGCATAGTTGCTCTGATAATAACTGTATTCTCAGAACTCTTTGGACAGCTTTAATAATGCTTCACTCTGTTCCACTGACCCTCATTTGAACTTAGATTTAACGCAGCTATAGTCTAAATAGATTAAAAGGTTCATATAGTTTAAGAATTAACATGGCTGGTTAATTAAAAACACATTGTAAGGTGCCCCTCTGTGAGCATCTTTCATTCTTTTTGCTGATACAGATTATGTTTATTTTGTACAGAGCATTAGAATAAATAACACAGTATAGTACTGTATTATTAATACCTCTTTTTTGGTATTAATCTGTGCTTAAGTGCCAAATGTTGATGCTATTTAAATGGTATCTTCCTATATTTGAATACTGAAGTGCTACAAATGTGAACTGCCCAGGTAATGTCCTGACCCATTGTAACATAAGTAAATAAAATGCTGGTGTGGACTAAAACATTTTACGACATACACCTGAAAAACAGCAACAACAACAACATGCAAAACATGCTGGTGCATGGAATATATCCACCACACAAATAAAAGTTAAAAGACAAATGGGCAGAGAGAAAATATAGTCACAGATAGATTCCATTTTGATATCTTCTGAAAAATTCCAGAGTGATTAATTCTAGGTGACAATCAGGCAAAATGATTGTATTGTACCAGTCACGGACACTGGACAGTTCCTGCCTGGTTCAGAAGAGCAAACCACCTGTGCAGTTCAAGCCAGTTTTTTGGTGTCATAATCACATCGATGTCGTTTCCAAAGGCAAAATCATCATCCAGTGGATCTCAGTTCACAGAACATCACAGTTATAGTCAGTCCATCTACTTAGTCACCTCTAGAATTAGGTACAATGGTGCACATGTCTGAATTATTATGGAACAGTCACTGGGCTTCCTGTTGCAATAGCTTCGTAGTGACTTTTTTTTTCCTGTTTCATTCCAAAATGGTATGAGAGTCCTTATTTTTCAGTTTATGCTGTCTTTATGGCTGCTTCGATCTGTATTGTGATTGTTTAGTTCTTGATTTTTCCATTGAATGCTTGTTCCATTCATTGGCACTGAAGTCACCAGACTCTTAGACTGGGAGCAGCAACAGCAAAGACACGACTGGAAATAAATTTAAAAAAAAAAAAAATGGTTAAGACAAATCTATCAATTCTATGCAGATAGCCAACCATACTTTTCATTTAGAAATGAAAAGACAATTCTAGCTGAAGAGTGTGGTAGCTGCATTCAGAGAAATTTTTATGCAAACAATTCTTGTGTTTAAACCTCACAAATGCAGCAAATTAGGCCCAGCCTGTGCCTCTTATTTAAGAAAAATTTTCACAGTATGAAAATGGAAATTTATTAGAGTAAGGTAAATAGATTGAGAACTGACAGAATTCAATGCACATTGTTAAGAGGTGGGTTGATGTTTTTTCCCCCTCTTTATCACTGTACTTCAAGCTTGGGGATCAGCATGCTGCTTAGCATGGAAGAGGAAAGAAGAAAATTCCCCAGCCTGTGACTTGGGTCTCTTACTAACATCTTAGAAGAAGATAGAATTGTTTAGGAGGAGGGACAGTGAACATACTGAGGTGTATCATTTTGCACAGTTAAGAACAGAAGACCATTCAGGACCATACTCCCAGGTTGTTCACAGGTTGCTGTGTTCAGTTGTGTCTTCTGAAAGGAGCAGAAAGGATTCCTCAGCTATCCTCCCATCCTTCACAAAAACTAGGGCCTAATTCTATGTAGATGGAATCTCTGCTTGAGGGGAAGGAGTCAGGGCCTCAGAGGAACAATGCCAATAACAGCAGTAGATCCATGACTTCTGTGAACTCAACGAGAAGGGGGTGTTGCAGAGAGGTAAAGCCAGACTTAAGATATAGGTACTATCTATCTATGGGTGGGTATGTAAAACAGCAACAGAGGCAGGGTGAGAAACACAAATACAAAACTGAATTAATGACACTGATACTAGGAGGCAAAGGGAAAGCTCTAATGAGAAGCTGGGAAGGATTAAAAAAATTGCTGAAAATTCTTTAGTTAGAGTTTTTGGGTGGCAGTTATATTTGGAAGGACAAATGGGAAGAATGAATTAACATCATGAAGAGCAGCCTGATAATACTCTCTGTTAATTCTCCCTTTCACCTGAGGACAAGTTCAGGCCTATTATCCTCAACACAGTTCCCACATGAAGTAGGGGCAGTAAAAAGCAAAGCTGACTTCTTATTTATCATGTAAAAATACTCCCTTAAAATAGTTTGTAAATCTGAGCAGGCTATAGATAACAGGTATTCATTATATTCATTATATTTTTTTCAGTAGCTTGGTTTCTGCCTATTCTCAGACTTAAAGGTTGGTGCTACAGTCTTGTCATCTTTTGTTTTTCTTTGCAGATAGTTATTTCAGTCTTCCTTTTCTGTTTCATTCCTTTCTTTACCTCTCATTTTTTTTTCTTCCTGTATTGCCTTTACTAGGGGAACAGGGACTTGCAGAGGCACATTGTCACAAAGAAATTGTTTTAGCCTTAAAATATATTTGCATGTGTAGGAACTGGAAAAATGCAAGTAGAAAACATAATGTGTATTTAATTACCAAAGTCAATTCAGGTATCAGGTTTGGTACCTGGCATTCAAGGCTGAAAATTTTAGTTGTTAATGGGATTGTTTAATGCAGGCATCTTGGTGTCATCGAGAGTGGAAAATATGTTATCAACCAAATTCTATCTCATGTAACGTGTCACATGTCTCACTGTAGTATTTATAAGAGCATGTCTGTCTCAGTTTACATGTTTGCGTATGAGGACTATGTCAAACTTATTTATTGGTTTAGCATTTCACATAAGTGGATAGTTCCTCTTTCAGTTTGGTATGTGTGCTATGTGAGCTGCTGAACTGGACAATTTATAATCTTTCATTCCTTTGCCTGCCTCTTCTCCCAGCTGTTAGAAATAGATAACAACTAAGAGGTTTAATACAGTTAGTTAACTGGACATGAAATCTTATCAAGATCTTACCTGGAAACAGTTTTTAAACTTCTTGCTCACAAAATACAGAGCTATGGGGTTTATACAAGAGTTCATGGTTGCCAGGTTGATGCTGATATAATCCAAGGGCAGCAAGAAACTAGGCAAGAGAAAGCAAAACATTTAAACAGTTCACATGCTACAGAAGCATCCGTGTTCTTTGTGGTTACAGTCTCTTCTGTCACAGAAACTAATTCTCTCTTACCTAACTCCCTCAATCTAATCTTTTACCATGCCACATCTATAATAATCTGTCTCACAGAACTTCAAAGAAGCCAGAGGAAAGTGACTGAAGTGGTGACAGACAACATTTATTGAAATCATGCTACCCCATTACAACTGAAACCGCTGAAAACGGGTGCAGCTGAAAATCAAAACCACGGTTGTAATCACAGTGATATTACTCATATAAATTCCAAGTAGGCAGCATTATATTTTTTTCAGTATTCACTGTTGACACAGAAAATCAAGTACCTGAGCAGTTCACATCTGCTGGGGTCTTTTTCATTGTATACCATTTTCTTCAAAATTCGGCTCAGATGGAGAGGGAACCAGCAAAGAGCAAAAATCACGACTAAACAGAAAACTGTCTTTGCAACTTCTCGCCGCTAGAAAAAGAAGATAACAGTGTACACTGAGTGCCTAATTCATATTGGCAGGTGATTGTAGTGTAGTAATGTTGGCAGCAAAGTGAGTCATCTTGATAAAGCATGCAAGATTCCCAAAATAAAGCTTCCAGACTACCTGATATCTCTGAGGTTTTTTTTATAGGACTTGTCCTGTTCTTGATTCTGGGCATCCTCAACGCAGCCTGCTCATCACTGGAGCAGCTGGAGCACATAGGTCATTGCCAGAGCATTGTAGAAGTTAGCCCAGGAAAATCCATTGCTGGTCTTTCTTGAACCTGATTACTTTCCCAGCATTTCTTATTCCTTTACACTGGATTAGTTTTCTGGCAATCCCTCAGATAAACCTCTTTTGTCAAAAAGATACATAACCTGCAAGAAAACCTCTTCATGTGTGAGGCAATAGGGTTCACACCTGCTGGATAAATTACTTGTACCTAATCCTTGATGTGGTGCAATCCATAAACCCGAGGCACCTAAATCAACTTGCAATAAAAGTTCCATTCAACCACACACCTAGTCAGGATGTCAAATGCTCCCTCATGTATTCTTTTTTATTTAATATGTATAGTGTTACATAAAGGGATACTACACAGTATATTAATTTTGTGATCCTTACTGTGTGATCTTGATGTTCTCAAGCAAATAGTTGCTCTACAAACAACATTTTAGAAATGTCTGTATTACAGCTTAATCTTGTAATACTTAGTCAGGAACTAATTTAGATTTAATGGGTATTTTATGTGGCTCTAGAGAGTTACAGATATTTTAGTGGACTCTTGACAATGCATACCAGTGGTGTTTGGTAGGCATGGGTTTAATAAAGAGAAGCATATGAAGGAATAAGGATACTACTTCTGAAATTGCCACAGTAATGTAACAGTAAAGCACTGCAAGACTCTGTCATTAAAAAACTTTAAGTTGTATGTGTGGTTACAGTCTTGTTAGGCTTTGAATATGACTATTATAGTTTCCTTTTTTTTATAAAAGCAGTTTTTATCAAAATATGGAAAGTATTGTGACTAGATATTACTGTGGACAAGGCTGGAGGGAAGGAAGGAAGGAAGAGGGGCAAAAGGTGATAGTTAAAAAGCATTTGTAAATTGTGGCATAGAGTCATCCTCCAGCACCCAGTCTGAGTGGCTTACTGGGCACTGCACGTCAGATGGGAAAGCTGGAGGGTGGATTTCCCCACCTCATACATACTATTCTCGTTCTAATGGGTGGAGTAGCTCGTGTGTGGCCCTGGGACAGACTGTGCTCCGGGCCCTGGGGCCTGATGAGGGGAAAAGTGGAGGAACTGCACAAGGGGAGGATTTTCCGGTCAGCCCTGGTCTGGAATGAACCAGCAGAGGAGGAACCTCTGAGAGAACTCACTCTGATGCAGAGAGGACGGCTTTAGGGATTCACATCTGTGAATATGGCATTTGAAAGAAAGAGTGGAATCTAAAGGGCTGATGTTATCGCAGGGGAAAAGCTACGGATTGTTTTTTAAATTTTAGTTAGGCACTAAACATCAGACAGTGCTGCAAAAACAGCAAAGCGAGACCTGACGGGTCTGTAAGCGACTTTGTTCTGTGATCATTTGTTTGTGCTTATTCTCCCGCTGCTCTTTTCAAAGCAGCTACAGCACTGCTACTGCAGCAGTGCAATAACCCTGAAAAACAAAATCCACTCTGTTCTAAACTAGGTTATTGCTTTTTATATGAAACTAAAGTTACATATCAAAGACTGCCAAAAGGAGGGAGGTTCCACGGAGTCATATCTTTATAAATAAAAAGAAACATTTTTTGGCAAATCTTTGTAGTTAAATTTCAAAGCATTTAGCCAGTAGGGATTTGAGGTTAAAGAGCACGACTGTCATACATAGGAAAAGAAAGAAACTGGCTAGTTTTCTGAGCATACTGTCTTCAATCCCCCCTTATACTGTGATTTAGTCTTTTGTTCCAGGTTTAAATGGATATTTAACATCATAAACAACCTACATCCTCACTTTCTACTTCTGTAGTTTGCTGTATTCAAGTACACTTTGAAACATTTCTAAGCTAACCCACAGAGAGAAGAACAGTATGTTCAAACAACGGTGTTTCTAATATTTACCTGCTTAAGGTGTTCACTGAGAGCAATTCTCAAGTTGCTATTTCTTCTGTTTAACATTTCACAAGTCATTAACGTGTAAAAGATGGCAGTACACATCAGTGGCATGCAGAAATAGAAACCAAACAGCCACCAATCCTTTGCATCTTTGTAAAACTGTAGATAAAGTAAAGAAAAGAGAAGATATTTTCTTATGATTCGATTCAAAATACCACAGAAAGGTCCTGGAAAGCATGACAGTGCACTTTTATCTGTCTGTTTTCTTATTGTTGATCTGTTTTAGACCAACATCAAAATGGGGATTGTGGCACTGTAAACATTTACTTATAGATAGCCTGCCTGTACCTTTGTTGAAGTCTGTCTGGGGTTGGAATTAATTTTTGTTGGTTGTGCTTTCTGAACATTTACACTCTTTCATGAAAACTGGAATCCAGTTTCATGAAAAAGACATGCCAAAATGTAGACTGTCAGTTTGAGATAACAAATCTTACTAAAAGCCTGTCTCAGGAAATGCCATTTACCTCTACAGCTTCTGTCCTGATTCCAAAAAAGGAAAATCCAAAATGTCTTGTAAGTTTAATCACCTTTTGTTATCAGTGAAAAGGTTGGCAGTTGGTTTGCTTATGTACCGGGCAGATAGGAGTCACTTCATAAGTGTTTGTCTGATATATGCAGAGCTTGGGGGGGGTGGCTTCTGGTGGTACAGTTATTTTAACCCTTTGCCTGCCATTCATACCATCTGATAGAGTGGTACTTAACAGAATAGCAGTATTTTGCTGTGTAATTTTAAGTATTAGCTGTGACGTCAGCAGTGCTGTAACTTAATATATTTACATATTGTGGGAATACTACGTTTGACCAAACAGATGAAATTACTGTTTTCTGGAGACGATCATGTTTTCAGACTGTCGAAAATATTGTATCTTGGTTTTTAACTTTTGTGCTCAGCCAAAAGTTTGCACTAAAATATGGCATTTTAAACACTTCCTGTCTGTGTTATTAGTGTAAAAGGGATGTGTCATACTCTTTCCCCTGTCTTGTTTATTCCTAGCGGATGTGCTCTGGTAACATCACAGTTCCCACACCAAATATCAAAATGCTTATGACTTAGAATTTTATGAATCCTGTTTGAAAAAGCCAAACTTTTGACATCTTGTTTGCAGTTAAAACCAAACAGTATTAAACTTTGAAAGATGAAAAAAATCAACGTGATTCATACAATAGTATGTAATAATGTTCATTTTAAAATCCACTTTAGTTATACTAGAAAGTTGATTTACTCAGAAATAGGAAATGCTTTTGATTTTTCTCCCTCTGCCCCAACACAGCTGCATACAGAATTTGCTAATTTAGATTATGCTGCTGGTATCTAGGCCACAATCCCACCTCACTTTGGGACACTGCCTCATGATTAACTTGTTTCCTCCTCCTCCTCATTAGCCTCCTCCCTGAGGAGGGGCTACAGTCTGCTGCATAGTTGCACTTTCCTTGGGGGCAGAATTTCCCCTACTGGGAACTGATCTTCAGCCAGCAGAAAACTGGAAAACAATATGCCTTGTATTTGAAGAGTTTGTACTGAGGGCAAATGTAATTGCTGCTCCTTCTGCAGAGAAAAGGATTACAAATACATGGAGACAATTATATTTTCCATGGCAAATTCTTCCAATTCAGACTAGAATCGTATTGACTGGGCAGCACAAAATGTGAACTGCATGAATCCATGCCATGTTTACAAGGAAAACTTCCTGTCCCGTCAGTCTGCCAGGTTTCATGAGCATTGCCTGTCCGTCAGGAAAACACACACTGAGGTCTGTGTCACAACCCTGACCATCAATTCTGTGTGAGGACCTGGCTTTGTGAAGTTATAAAACCTACTCCAAAATGTCTGTAAATGATTAATTGTGGAATCTGAGTTTCACAAAGCTTACATCAAAGCACAAAAATGGGTTGATTTAAGAGAAGTAGACATTCTTTTGTTTGTCTTGAAAGCCCACATGGAACTGGTTTTCTACAGGAAATGTGCATTTTAAACAAGTTTCCTAGTGCACTCAGCCTCTTGGGAATCATGGTCTAGCATGAATCTTTTGAGTCTTTCAAGGATAGTTTTAAACAGAAATAAAACTCCTATTAAAAACAAACGTTAATAATAAATCCTTCCCAAAGTTTCGTAACTGTTTGTTGTGGTGTTCGTGGTAGTAAATACTATAGTTAAGGTTAAAATGGTATTCCCATTTTAATCTCATGTTTGTACTTGTTTGCAAAACTTTGAAACGTAAAGCTCTCCATTTTGACTGACACATCCAACATTTACTCTCAGCTTGGGCATAACTGCTGGTTTGTTTCCTTCTGGTGTGGGAAGATTTGGCACTTTTGAATTACACTGGGCAAGTAAAAGATACTAATTCCTACTAATAAAACATACCACGCTATTCAGCTTCTAACATTAAGGCCATTAAGTTAGCATGCTTGTGGAAGACCTGAGCTATAGTGCTTTTGAGGAGAGGGAAGAGAAAACTGTTCTTTTTCTTAGGGAGAGTGGAAGTGAAGATTAAACCATTTAATCCAGATGCATTTGTGGAGAAAAGGAGACATTACAAAAATGGAAATTTGCTGCAGTGTGCATTTCATAAACCAGAGTCTAATAACTACACTGTGTACAGTCATATAGTCTGTGGAGTTTAGAAACAAAGATATAGTAAGTCCTGGGCAATTCCACTCTGTCTTCACCTGCATTAATTATTTCCATTAGGGAATTCCTTTTGTCTTCTCTTGCAATTGTCTCTTGTTCTTTCTGCCATTCCTGCAGTCTGTGTAACCCTACCAAAGTGGAGGATGTTCCTCTGAAAAACACTAATCATCCACACTTTTTATCTTCTAAAATGCCTAGCTCTATTTTCCCTATCCTTCCCAATTCTAGGCCAAGCCATGTTCTGATCCACTAAAAGGAGAAGTGCTAGACATTCAAAAAAGAGAAACTTGCACTCTATCATGAAAAAATCTAGTCCAGAAAAAAATACAGTTTGTCTCAAGACCTGATGCTATCTACCTTCTCTGCAACAAATCAGAATATTGCTCCCTTTTTTTTTCATTACTGAGTGAATGGCACCTGGCTTTTCTGTGGGTTCACAAAGAAAATATTAAGATATTTTCTCAGTGTAAGGTAGAAAATCACTATCCCCCTATGCAGTAATCTATTAATTCTAGGAGTGACTTCTCACCTGACTTGCTTTGAACAAGCTAATGTGGGTATTGGCAGCTGTTAAGCTGCTAGAGTATAGAGGATGAGGGCTGTGAAACGTGCCAAAGCATCCTGGTGTGTCTCAGGCACTTCTCTTGCTCTTGAGATGCTGAATGTAGATGACAGCTGACAGTGCACAAGCCACCCAAGCTGGAGGTGTGGGTCTGTCAGCTTTGTAGTCATGATTCCTTGTAAATGAAAGGATTATATTTTATTTGACTCTGTTAGTGCGTACAGCATGGCCCCACCCTTTTCATTGTGTGCCAAAAGAGCTGGCTACTGCCTGTAAAATGATGACTAATCATGGTAAAACATGTGTTTTGACAGTTACAAGCTCCAAGGTGTTGTACCTGGAGCTCAAAACCTTCCAAGGCTTTGGCTACCCTGATGCATCCCCTGATTGTACTTTAAGCAGGCCTTAATTGCAAATGTCTGTATTGAGAATCCTTGGTAGTGAAGAAATGAAAATGTTGTAAAGTCCCAGTTAGTCTCTCTGGCTAAAAGTAGAGACAAGTCACTATGTAAACATAGGACCCTCTTTGCACCAATACACATTAGAATACATTTTGCACTTTTATGCATTAATAAAACCTATTATAATCCAATATCTTAATTGTCTGACCTATATACTGTGTATTCCAGAAAGAGAAGAAAGAATGTTACTTACCAACATAAAACTATTTGTAGGCTTGAGCATGCAGGTAACATAACTTTCATCCTTGTATCTGAAAGGTACCACAGCAAAACCAATTGCTTCTGGGATAGCCAGTATGAAGGACAGAAGCCAAATGGAGAAAATTTCAATAGCAGTGATCATAGGGATTCCAATTCCCTGAACACGGCTCCAGGAGGCAACTGCTCTGTACCTGAAAGAGACAGGCATTAGTTTCTAAACTGCTTATTTTACTTCCCTAAAGTAATAGCACCTTCTTCT
>NW_020897750.1:2312110-2351339 GCF_003984885.1 Neopelma chrysocephalum
CACAAGGTACTGTCCCATCCTTGACTGACTGATGCTCTTGGCAAGCAGGGACCTGTACACCGTATATATTTTTCAAGCAGCAAATGTAAAGTTTGTGTTGTGTCACTGGTGTAACTATGTAAGTGACAACAAATACGTTGCAAATGGTGAATCCAGTTATTTCCCTTCTTGCATTTTTGTACCTGTTCTTTTTGAGTTACATCTGTTTTGCACATGAGGAGATCAGTATGCACAGCAGTAAGGATTTGGGTGCTGTATCTATTTTATTAGAAATTTTTTTTTCAGTTCACAATTCAAATAACTATCAGATAAGGAATTATTAGCTGAATAGTTTTATGAATGGTTTCAGCTAAAGCGTAAGAAGCTCAATAATTAGATCATAATTTGCTGAATGCATATTAAGCTGCAATTACTTGGTCTCTTTACTCTCTGCTGTAGGAGTAATTTGAAAAATAGTGGTAGTACAACTTTTCAAGTGGGTGTTCTGCGAGTTATGTAATATATAGGATCTTTGTCTAGCCACAAACCTCCCATAATTACGAGTGAGAAAATACTGCAGGGTTTATTTCCCCTCATACTTGGAAAATATAGGATGTCTGCGAGGGAAC
Source organism: Neopelma chrysocephalum (assembly GCF_003984885.1). NCBI lineage: Eukaryota > Metazoa > Chordata > Aves > Passeriformes > Pipridae > Neopelma > Neopelma chrysocephalum. The sequence goes on from NW_020897750.1 coordinate 2,312,719, forward strand.
TGGCAGAAAATACATGCATAATACATTGCATTTAATTCCTCAGTCTAAAATCAGTGTGTGATTTGTCTAACTTTTCTTTTTTTTCTGTTTATTTCCCTCTTTTCTCCAACCTTATCTAAAATATTCACTTTTTCCTCAGGTCACTTCCTTTTCTCTGTTTAATGTTGTGGCTCCTCTTTTTTCTCCCCTTTTCATTTTCTATTGCTCACGCATGTGCTTTAGTATATTGTGTCCTTCAACTACTCTCTCTCCTCTGTTTTCTTCTTCTCCCTCTTCCTCTGTTCTTAGCTACTTATTCCAACTTGGTTTTCAAGGACTCTACAGTCCCTCCTGCTATTTAGAGATGCACAGTATACATATAAGCAATTAAATATTTTGCACTCCCGCCTAGCTGTAATTTGCTTAAAGCATTTCTTTCAGAAGGACATCTTGTCTGGAGCTGAGAACATCAGTAGGTGCTTTTGCTTTCCTGTTCCTTTTAGCTACCTTAGAGAATTAGGTGTTCAAGTGGCCCACTAGTATAACATGTTTCTGTTCTGCAAGTGTCATCAGACAGTAAGAGTGAAAAGCCATACAGGGAAGATCAGAGACTAGATAAAGGATCTAAGAAGCAGTCACTGCCAAGATTAGTGTCAGAACTGTTCCTAAATGGCACTACTCTTGATAGTACCAAACTGTTCCACTTCATTATTAGGGATCACAGCTGTTCTTCGTTTTAAAGATAAGCAGTAGTGTGTTGATTGCAAAGCTCTTAATTCAATAAAACTCTTATAGTTTTGTTTTAGTGGTAAAATCTTCACTTAGCTCATACACTTGCTGGAAGTTGGTCCAGATGAAAGTATCTACCCTGGGATTACTGTTCTATGCAATTTGCCACGCAGAGGAGGCAAGAAGAGGGTGCATACACATTAAATGAGATCCATGTCTTCACTCTTCTTAAACTAATTTCTTCATCAAAACTATTATGCTCATGACATAGGCAAGAGTAAAAGCTCAAGAAGGAAAATATCCTTAGTTTTAGTTGCAGTCAGGCACTGTTTAGAAAAACAGTCACACTGTTGTCACCACCATGATCTAGAGTTTAAAAATGCCTGAGAGGCATCTGAAGCAAATGGGAGCTTCCTCTGAAGGATGAATAGCTGGTTTTTAAAAAAAGCCTCTTAAAAACCTCTCCACATGTGAGTGGACATTGTTCCCCTTGGGCATGCACAGTTAAACCTTCATACCCTGTCAGGCCAAGTCACTTTGTTTGAAGGGCAGTAGTAATAAGTGGAGTCTCCAAATAGGATGTAGTTAAAGCAGAGAACTGTCCTTGTAGGAAAAAAATAATCCTGATCTGAATTAAGGTTGTAGTCTGCAAGAGGGACAGACAGTCAACAATTATCAAAGCTATGGAGTTCTGAATTCATTATACCAATTGACTCCATCTTTTTCTGCATTGTAGAATGCAATTCCATATATAGGCACCCAAAATAATTATAAATACATATTTTCAGGAGCTTTTTTAAGCAAACGTTAAGTTACCTGTAGATCAGATACAGTCCATCTGTGACAGCACACTCATTTTCCATTTAATGGAAATTTTATTTCATTCCCATTATTTACTCATTTTCCATTCTAAAAAGCAACCATTTGCTAATGTGGAATTTTGTACCGATGTGACTATGCCACTTCCAGTGCCCAATCTGACTTGTTGAAGGTGCTCTCAGATTTCATGGTGATTTAACTTATATTCAATTCATGCTAGCCAATATCAGAATCTGGCTGTTTTCTAACACATCCTCTGCAACCATTTACTAGAGTAGCACCAGATGATAGAGAATATGTTCTTGGCAAAGCATGTAAGCTGGGGGAGGAAATTAAATAGTCTGAGTTTGATCCCACACAAGACTTTATAATCAAATGGAAACAACATTTGCTTGTTGTGAGGATTAGCAAATCACTCCTTGTAAATATATATATATATGCATATACAAAGAGTTACTGAGTTACTTCCAATTTATGAATATGTATATACCAGTAGAACTTCATCTGCTGAAGAAACTGCAGTTGTCAGAATTTATCTAACAAACAGTCTGTTTCATGTGCTTGATCTATGATTTATTCCTTAGAGTAGTCCATGGGATTTTATTTTATGCTGGGCAGATATTGTTTGAAAAATAGAATTCTTTTTATAGTTTGCAGACTCAAAGGTGGAAATAAAACAGTTGCCTGTGTTACATTTTTTTGTTTCTGGCTTTGGCTAATGAGGTACTAATACAGTAAGGAATTGTATTTCAGGTATGGATACTAGTCAGTGACTCATCCGTTGCAAACCTTGTACATTACCTTTAAAATTAACCAAGATTAATTTTAAAGTTTCTTTTAACTTTGCATCACTATACTAATACACATAGTGCATTTTTTTAACAGTATTTTCTGTACCAGAGTTACTGATATTTTGGAGTAGAACTTGTCCAAGTAAACTCAAGACCAATAAAAATAGCTTTTACAGAACTCAAGTATTCATCTGCTATTGCATTATATGTATGAAGAAAAAATAGCAGAGGCATTAATTTTCAAACTATCAATGTCAATCTATCAAAGCAAGTTTCCAACATGTTTTTCAGTACAACACAATTAGTTATAAAAGTTATCAAAATAAACCCTGTAATTGTGGTCTATAGGCAGGGAGTTGAAAAAATAATTTTTAAGACTAAAGATTATGATCTTATTCCAATACAAAACAAACATGAGTTCATATGAAAGAAAGAAGTCTGAATACTGAGTCAAATCCCAATAAATTTTTGTCTGGTAAAGGAAGTTGAAATAATGCTTTACTAGAGCTTTTAAATACCTTTAAAAACCTGTAAAGTTCATTAGTCCAATGACTTAATATTATACTTTGAGCCACAGATGTGGTGCTTTGTTATAGTGAGGATATCAAAAACCAGAATCTAAATTGCATCTATGCTGTAATCTGCCTGCTGAGAAGACCATACTGAGTGTTCCCAGTTTTAGGAAAACTGCAAGGGCAAGAACAGTATCAAATGATTCAAACATACTGTACCTGTCCACACTAAGGGCACAGAGGTTAAGGACTGTGATCCCCACTGATGCCTTCTGGATAAAGGGAAGGAATTTGCAAAGAAACTGTCCAAAATCCGTATCTCCAAAAGGCCACTTCTGAGCAAGGAGCTAAACAGAAGATATGAAATAATCAGAATATTTAAACAGTAACCTAACAAGTATGTCATATTTGTAGTTATTTCTTGTCTTAGACACAGCCCTTGCAACCTTGAATTCTCCATACCTTAAGCATATCCTTAGTACCCAGTGAATCTGGAAAGTAACTGCTACTATGGAAGCACAGAGGGTGAAACTTTAAACTTCGGTGTTGACCTTGTTGTAATAGTAACTTGCATTGTTAAAAGGTGGGTTTTTTTATTATTGTGCATCATCCACCAGTACTGAATGATGAAAATCCAGCTCAACCCTGTCATACATGGTTGCAATTACAGTGTCCCAGATCCCAGCAGTGAAAACATAACTCGGCGTTCATAAGGAAATACCTCAGAGCCAAACTCTGATGCTGCACGCAAGCAGATTCTTTTCATTGTAAATGTACCACTGTGTAGCTCAGGACTATTCACTGCCAGATTCTTAAATGTGTGAAGAAAATATTGTGCATACATAATTTGTTCCATATTATGTTTTAGAGGACTAGCATCATGCCTACATGTGGGCTGTACTTCAAGGCAACAGAAAGGCATCCATTGGAAAGATGTGAGTGAGTGGCTGGGGTTTAGATTAGTATTTCCAAGGAAGTATTTATATAACAAATATGAGTACAGTGATTCATGTGCAGAGTTGTGAAGAATTAGCATATAAATAGTAGTATTTCTAGTTATATCTATTAAAACTTCGATCATGTCTTTGAACAAAGCTTTGATAGCACGTATACATGCAAAATACAGGATAAAAAATTATTCAGGATAGTCAAATCTACAACTGGCTGCAGAGTCACAGATGATCTCCCTTTACTGGTGGTGACAGTAAATTGGCAGATTACATTCAATGTAAGTAAGTGTAATAAATGAAAAATTATTGAGTCCATACAAAGTACTGAGCCCTAATTTAGCTATTTCCACTCATGTAAGGGATGTTTCAGCCACTGTGAATAGTTCTTTTGAAAAGCTAAGTCACTAAACCTTCTCAGTCTTGCACTACCATTTTTTTCATCTTCCCTAAGTCTGAGCCTTTCTCAGTAAGATACAGGATAAGAGGTCAGATGAATTCCTTGTATTATATGGCACAGCAGTTCTTATGCTCTTACCAACTTCTATTAAAATGGTTGTGAATAGAAATCATAAGATATGAAATGAAAATATTAAATGTTTGAGCCAGATACATAACTTTGACAACATCAAAGTTGGGCACATCAACTTTTCATCAGCATCCTAGTGGATGTCGTATCCCCTATATAGCCGGGGGGCACATTTTTAAAGGCAGCAACAAATAATAATTGACTTGCTGGATGATTGACTATTTATACCATGCAGTCATTGGATTTACATTAAACCTTACTGAATGAAGGGTAGAACACAGAATATTTTGATGGTACTGTCAAATTTGAAGATATTTTTATTTGCTTCAGAGAAAGACAGCAAAGGATACACTAAGGAATAACAATTATAAGCAAAACACAAGCTTATCCAAAGCTTTTAAAACCTGATTTTGCTGAATTGTTGAAGACTGTTGAATCCAGACTTGGGACTGTTTGTGGAACTAAAATTGATTTAAGCTTCACAGCAGTTTTATTTTCAAGTGAATCAGATGAAGATAAACTGGTGGCACAACAACCATTCCAATAAATACAGTTTGTGCAATGTGGCACAATCTTGCTGCCCCTGGGCAAGAGTGCAACATGGAAAGGAGAGAACAAGGAACCATACTTTCATCTGCACAAAAGTGCTGGAGGACTGATGCATGCAAAAATCAGTTGTGTTTTTTCAATGTGAATCATGTTTTTAATATTTTTATGGTTGAAACCAAACAATGTGGAATATGATTAAACCAAAATTGTTATTTCTAGAGTTTACTTTCTTGCAGACCTGTTCTGCCAGTCCCTCTTCATCTTGGGAAGACTTCTCTGCTTACAGGCAGTTCATGTTTTGAGAGTTAGCTTTGCAACCACAAGGACTAGAAATTTTTTTTCAGTAGAAACTTAGGCTCTGGAACACACTCATTTAGTAAAAGTGGGTGGATTCTGTCTACAGAATTAGAAAAGCAAATTTTGGTTGTAGCTCAGGATTAAAGAATGCAAAGTAAACATTTTATCTATTTAATTTAATGTTAAATTGAAACATAGTAATAATCACTACCTTTAGTAATGTAAATATTAACTATGGGACGTTCAAATTCACATCTATCTTTATCTCAGTTAAGGTAGGAGTTACCTTTCTGTTTTTTCATAGCACGAGTTTTCCAAAGTTTAGTACTTTGCTGTAGAGTACAGGGTGTTTATCACAGAATGCCAGATTTGTAGGAATTCATCTTCTTCTTATAGTCCTACCCTGGCTTTTTCACATCCCTTCTATTTTATAGCTGTTCATCACAGTGCTGAATTACTTGTGTTTTTTTTCCCCAAATGATACCTCAAAAACTGCTGGAAGCAGCTATGTACTACACATTGCACGTGTCTCTCTAGGACCATATTAATACATTTGATAACTTGTATTTCAAGAAAGATTTTAGCAATTCACAGCTTTCAGCCAATGAGGTGCTAATCCTGTGAAGCAAACCTATGTGTGCTACTGCTTGTTGAACAGGAAAGATGTTATCTGTTATCTGGATTACTTTTTCTCTCCAGCTGAATAGTAAAATGAGATTTCTCAACATAAGCTATAGGATCAATCCCTGTTTATCTACTTCCTGTTTTTTGAGTGCTAGAATATCCTACACATGTGGTTCCATTTGCTCTTGTTCTGTTACTCTATGTTGGTATGTGTTCTCTGGCATATTGAGAGCTCTCACCTCCAAGGGGAGATGAATATCTTATTTACCAAGCCCACAGCAGAGAAACTGCAAGCACCTTTGTAATGGTTTCCCAGTTTAGGACAATAATATTTGATGAAAGCAAATCCCCCTTTTGCCAGAAGGTTAGGAAATGAATCACTAGGACTGGTGATTTAACTGTAGTTAGTACCTTCAGTAACAAAGGTGATAAGTTGATGTCTGCAAGCTCTTGATTAGTTCCTCTGTTTTTATCTGTATTTATAGACTGGATGCTTTAATTATAGACTGAATGAAATACAGTGAAAGCTCCAGAAGAATTATTTTCTAGATATGTTTGCAATAGTATAACAAATGTTTGCAGGGCATATTTTTGCCTTTTGCCTAGAACTCGTGTATGAAGCTTTAGTTTATGTAGAGCTGCAGAAAAAAATGTTGCAAAAAGAAGGGATGATCAGAACAAATGGTAATTCAACCAGCTGTAATGACGTGGAATTTCAGCTCCAGACTCTTGTCCGAGTTTGGGTAAAATCAGAATAATTCTCAGGCACCACTGAATGAAAGCTAAATTATAAACGGCAGTGCCAGGGAAAAGCAACTCTAGCAGCCTTCTGTCAATCCCCTGTGCCGAGCAGAGCCTCAAAAGTCATTTATCATTATAGATCACACTTTAAAAAGGCAACTGAAAGGTAGCCACCTATTCATTTCGGTGCACTGAGCGTGGCTGTAGAGTATGCCCAGCAATGGAAATGAACAAGCACTTTGTAGTGACTGTGAAACTCTGTTACTACAAGGCAAACATTAGCTTCAAAAAGAAAAGTGTTGTACTTGAAAAAGGTTCACTAACTCATTACTCATCACAGGGAAGCCTTATCATGGTTCCAGCATGTATGCTTCTTCCCCACACCCCAGGAAGCTCTCCTTTTTTGAGATTAAAAGTGTTTCATTCCTTTTGTTTCTTACACTTTCCACTAATTGAAGTAATATCAGTACCAAATCATTAGACATTCTTTTCAAGTTGATTTTAATCAAAATCCCTGGGATCAGAATTACCTTTTTTCATAAGATTCACTTTGCAATCATTTCTGTGGGTGTACTCCATTATCACTCCACATTAGCTATGCATTCATTACTTCCTCTTGGATCAGGTGCCAGTTTTTTTCTTCTGTAGATATTTTTAGTCAGCAAATCTGATCCTGTCTTTGGTTTTACTAATTTTTACATCAAAACAAGTCGAGTGCCCTCTGTTCTGCCCTGACATGGTGTAGAAACTTCAGAGGGAAATAACACATGTATTTTGTATTAAAAAATGGGCCCAGGAATTTAATTGAACTAGTCCTGATTTACTTAGGCACAATATAAGAACTGGAACTACAGGCTCTGCTCTTCAAATGCTTTTGCATATTTTAATATTCAAACAAAATGATTATAAAATGTTAGTAAATTACATTTTCTCTCAAGGTACTGGGATAGGAGAAATCAGACTGATTATCCTAACTTGTATCCCAGTTCTTCACGAGCTGGTCAAATGGATTGTGCTTTTGCAAACCCAGAGTTACAAAATCTCTGAGGTTTCAAAACAAGACATGCGGCAAAGGAAATGCACGTTTTCCCTTGTGCAGTTTGCCACTTCGAAGTATTTCATACTGTGGTGCAATTCCTGAGAAAAGAACGTAGTCAACATGTATTTTTCCACTGAAATTGGAAAACGAGATTTCGAGATTCTACTGCTGGTCTTAAAAAGCTCAGCAAAGTGAGCAGACAGCCACAGCTTCCTTGAGCATCCCCCCTTCTCTGCTGCTTTATAAGGCCTCTCTGCCCTGACACTGCAGCTTGTAACAAACAAGACATCAGCACTGAGAACATTCCTTTGCAATGATTTTTAAATGTCACTCAGTTGATTTTATTCTACTGCTGCTGCTATTTTCTAACCCCCATCAGTATGGTAGCTGATGTACAAAACATGAAGTCCCACTGTGCATCCCCAGCAATTTATAGATAGTCTAAAAGAGAGAATGTTGTAACCCCAGCACATGAGTATTCACCAGAATATGCTCATGTGCATCCACAGTGTTTATCTATCCTGTGTGTTTACAGGCAGATGGTGACCCTGGGGCTCAGCCCAAAATAGATGGACTGGTTTAGGTGCTAGATATGAACCAGCTCTGAGCTGCTCTATGAAACTGCTTTGGTTCAACAAGTACAGGTCAGGAGGTCCTCGCCCTTTGCCTCATGGTGTTGAGGATGGAAGCAAAGGTTTCATACCTGCCCTTTCCTGCTCTCATCTCATCCTAGTGCTCTAGAGACTTTCTCTTCCTATATCCACTTGGGGCCATTGTTGTGCTGACACACAAGATCTGCTTCCCAGAGACTGAAGCACTTGCCCCTCATGCAAGTAGACAAGGTAGTACTTGCCCCTCATGCTGCCCACATGCAGGATACTCTCCTGAGTTTCATGGCATTTAAATGTTCAGTGATACTGAGGGAACAACTCTGGCACAACCCTGGAAGCCAATTTCTGCTCTGTCTTCAGCAGGAAAAACAGAAATAACTTCTTTATTCTGTGACTTAAGTTACACTTGTGCAGTAATGGAAAAAGGGACCAAACCAGCAGATTTCTGTCTGTACAGATAAAATCTAGTTATATAACTGACCAGCACCTCCTAACCAGGGATGCTGAAAACCAGTGTAGTCTGTGGTGATTTTCTTTCTTTGTCACATAGTCTGGAATGAAAGACAAGAGAAATTCCTCTGTTTTTCTTTTTAATCAACACATTTGGCTTTTGTTGTTGGTTTTTGTTTTCCCATTGTTTTTTTAAAGGCTAGTTTCCTATAGGAGTCGTTGAGCTGACTTGATAAAGCTCTGTCTGAAATTGTGTTCTACAATTGTATATGCCCTTGTCTGCTTAAGGCATGGGCCAAACAGAATCCCTGGTGTTTTGGGTGAATCCAGCTGAAATCTGATTGAACACAGGAGTGTTTAAGGTCTATACCACTGAGCTGTCTGACAAAAGCTGATGATTCTGGCTGAAGTTTCTCTCCTATTCCTGATCTGTAAGACTGTTTAGCGTAGGAATAAGGGTGTATTGAGTCTTCTGCTGTGGTATTTTGAATGTGGTGACTCAAACAGAACCCTTCTGTCCTCATGAAAGATCATAGCACAAGAATTCACTGCATGTTCTCAAGCCTTTATCTTATTCCTAGAACCATATATCCAGGAGAGAATTGCATCTCTCATTTCTTGCTTGGGAACCAAGCTTGCTCATCCCATTTATGTAACTCAGCTGTTCTCTACCACTTTGCTGCAAAGAGGAAGAGCTGTAAGGGTGGAGAGATAACACAACCTGTCTCTAAGTATTCCTTCTCACTGCTGAAGTGAAAAACCTCAAATTTTGGAAGGATAGTGACTAGAGGAAAACAAAGAACAAGGCTAGCTTTTATCATGCAGGGCATGACACCGATACTGAGTATATCATGGTGAGATGATAGTTTAAACTTCTTCCAACTTTGGTATCATTTGTTTATTTCCTTATACTTAGATTCACAATCCTGCCATGATAGAGAAAGCACACTGCATCTCTTCAACTCTTCTTTGCGGGAAATACATTCCTAATTTTTCTACAACTACAAGAACTGTCTTTTTTTCCACTTGGGGTGGATAAAAGACTGACTGTTTTTTTTCCTGGAAGGAAGAAAGGTTATGTGGGGATGAACAAGAACCATCTAAGACATTTTTTTACTCTGAATTGCCCTACCACAGCTTTTTCTACTGTTTTGCTCATCTTAGCCCAGCTGAGTAAAGCTAGAGGTAGCAGAGGGTCTCATGCCATTTACTGAATGCTTTTTCTCCTGGTTAGGCAGCTATGGAAGGGAATGTATAGTTCTTACACAAGAGAAAATAGTTTATACTTCAAGAGATCCTGAAGAGTAAGAAAATAGATGCCCTTCAACAAATTCCAGTTGAAACACTCAGTCTCAACTAACTGGTAAAAAAATAAATGCTAAGTTTTGCATTCTTGTTAAAATGTTTATATTTGTTACAAAAATCTACTTAGTGGTAAAGCATACCTAACAACTCTAGACATCTCCCCTGTGGTATTTTTGCTGTTTACAAAGTAGGATTAGTTTTTTGTTGTTCCCTAGTGTTGGCTGTCTTCCCACCCTTTTAGGTAAACTGTTTCTCAAGCTGTGCTGCTCTTCTTCATGGAAATGAGCTGCAAGGTGTGCTCATGTGCATGGTGATTTGTTGAAAGGAATTCTTTTTTCAATCCCTGGGCATAGTATTGCTTTTGTTATTCTTCCAGCTCTCTTGTCTTTTGTGTGTTGCTAAAGAGAGTGACAGGATTGTTAAGAAGTTACTGCAGAACTGGTAAACCCTGGATATGCACAATCAAAACAATTCCTTGTTCATCTGTAGAGTTCAGCTGATTGAAAAATAAAGAGAGCAAACATACTAAAATATTCTCTTAAACCCAGAGTCTCTAAGACCTGTCCAGTATTACAAATCTAGACTTCTTTTATGTATGAACACTACCTGGAGACACACACCCAAATAACAGGTCATGCTTGGAGCAGGTTGTATGGATTTGTGCATCCCCCTGGAACAGCCAATGTGTTGCTTCTTGGAATCACTGATAAGAATCCATTGAAAGCCAGGATGTGGTTGTTAAGCTGAGACCTCAGAATTTCCTGCTGGTGTTGGTACTTCGTTGAGAAATACACAAGGCAAATATAAGAAATTTTGGTTTTAAAGGAGGATTTCTTCATTAAGTGCACTTTATGTGTGCTGTGGGCTTGGCTTTATACTCCTTTGGCATAAAACTATAACTACTGCAGATGCCACTTGCTCTATTAGCTACAAGATCAGTGCCAATGTGTTTAATTATCCCTTTTAAGGTATAATACTAATTCTGTTGGTAAAGGTATTCAGATATGCCAAATAATTTGTGGTTTAGATGGCATTGATCTAACACTTATGCATGTGCTCTGATGTTGAAAAATGTCCATGATTAGAAACGCCTCTCTTAAGTCTTCCCTTAGTGATGACAAAATGGCTGAAGATGTTTCCTCACTGTCAGCTACCTTAAATATTTGCATTCATCATTGTCTAGGTGGACTACTCAGATTTAGATGTTGTTGCATCTAAGGTAAGTATGAATTTATTGACAAAATCCCCCCCAATTTATTAAAAAAAAATTATCTTCTTGAGCTGTCTGGGCAGTGAACACTTGCCTTTTTTTTTCTGGGTAGATGTCTTTCACTTTATACCAGTAAAATAATTAGGAAAATGTTTTTATTGACCTTTAAAGAAACAGGGTAAAAGCTGGCTAATTGGCTTCATCTACTTTATAAACTCATGGTTTAAGAAGGTAAGCATATTATGATCTAAGGCAATGCAATTTACGTCAATCCTATGTAGGTCAGTTTTCAAAAAATAAAAATTTAAACATTTTTCTCTAAAGTGCATAAAACTGGAAGCAGAAACCGCTGAAGATTTCCCAATAACATAGTTAAAACTGAATTTTGCCGTTGTAAAGGCGAGAGCCTTGGTCTAGAGTGCTTCAAGCTCCAAAAGCTCAGGAAAGAGCTATGGACAGTGTTCTCTGTGCTGTCCAACAACCCTGGTGTTGTTACTGTCACTCTGCTGAGCTTTAGCCAGTGACAGCAGCAACAGCCATAAGGGCTTTCCAGACCTTAGTGCAGCCAAGACAATGGTGCTTCTATGGTTATTCTGCTGCTGCCTATGCACAGCCTCAGAAAACAGTCTAGTTTTAGTAGGGAAAGCAGCCCTATAGAGAAGTTTTCATGCATTGCATCTGAACTTAGCTTGTTTTCTACAAACACACATGGCAGTGATGGGTAACGCAGGTGATGCTGCAGCTTTCAGTTGTGCTAATACCACCTAATACTAGAAAAGGGACCTGTCTCTTCAGTGCCTTAACCCTACCTCAACAGTAGTGTAAAATATAAAAATTCTTTTTCTGCTCTTCTTTTCCCCAGAAAGAAATTGTTCTTACTGATTTGGAGCTATAGGCTTTGACATCTTGAATATGTGAGATGGGCATGTTTTGGGAAAAGAGGAAACTGTTTGGGTCCAGCTGCTATAAATATGTGATTGAAAATTAAATTATCTTAGTTTGGTCTATTAAGGCTGGATTCATAACCTGCACCCTTCCTGTAAAACTCAATTTATTAAAATTTTTAATATTGATTTGATATTACAAGTGGACATACTAGCCCCATTAATTATAATGGGGCTTTAATACATCCAGAATATCTTCAAAAGCAGGCTAGTGAATATTAGTCACATTTCAATCCATTGAACAAATTGCCAGGGGGAACCTCCTGCATAATTACAGTAATTGGAGAAAGTAAGGGGGGAATTTCTGTGCCTACTGTACTGTGAAGAAAAGATAAAAATGTCAAACACCTGTGACCACATCTTTAGTTGAAATAAATTACATAATTACTTTTTTCCCAGCATCACATCTTTGTTAATTGTGTAAGTGCGTAGTAGAATGATGGACTTAATTCTCCTGGGACCTTACATTGTCAATTACTATAATCTTATAGCTGCTTCTTTCTAAGGATTTGTGGAATGGATTTGAGCATCAGTAACATTACCTACTTCTCTTTTGAAAGTAGTTTCAAAATAGTTAAGGCCACCACTATGTTTCAGGAAAGTGATTATATGTATTTCTGATATTCAATTATAATTATACAGTATTATATATTTTGTTCTATACAATGGGCCACCTTAACACTCTACTATTTGTTATTTTAATATGCAGATTAATGCTTCTCTAATTCTAATTTCAGAGCTGTTTTGTCCTCCTAAAAATGAAGATCTGACCTGAAAGTTATTAAGTACTTGAAGCCACTTCTTTATATAGGGTACTAATACATAGTTCAACATCAGGCTGACTCTAAGGAACCTTTTAGCTGAAGCTGAAAGAATCTTTAAAGTTCAGAAGTAAGTTTATAAAATACTTTAAAATTTAAACTTTAAACAAAATTTAAAACACTGTTTTTTTTCCTTAAAAGACTATCACTTCCATTCTCCATTTGTGGTGTTTCCAGCCTTCATAGTGTCACCCAACAAGAGGAGCTAAAAGGTGACACAGATTTTAGGATCCCTAGTGATACAAAGAGGAATGACATTCAACAAACTTTAAAATCAACTCCTAACGTAAGCGGACACATTACTGAGTGGTTCATATGAAACATGGACTATACAAAATAATTGCATTTCTTATCAGAAGTACTACAGCTCCTTTGTAAATGCTATAAGTGCTTCCCTGTATCAGAATGCTTGCAGCTAACCTTACACAACAAGGTGGTTCTATATGGTAATTTTAAAGTAATTTATTTTGAAGGTTCAAGCACTAAAAAATATCCTTATAAGATAGAATTATGCTTTAAATGTGATTTTAGTTCTTCCTTCTTACATGTGGGAATTGGCAGACCTTGATGTCAAGGGCTGCAGTTTTGTTCACAGCCTTTATTTATCAAATACTTCTCTGCAGCACAGAAATGAATTTTCATATAGGCTGAGGAAATTTGATTTGTATGGAGCTATTCAGGGCCACAGTTCAGCTCGTCATATAAGATACAGCAAGGCAGGTGAACCTGTGGAATGCCAGAGAAGTGCCAGAAAATTAATAGAAAAATTGTATTGCAAAATGATAAAGGGAATATAAAAAGTATTGTTCGTTACTTTTAACTAAACTTCCAAAGAATTTTCAGAAGACCAGCAAAAGGCAATTCTGAAATGCAAAATTAATTCCAGCTTTCCATTCCTCTTTGTGAAAAAAGCAGCAGAGCTCTTGAAAGGTTAGAAAAAGTTGGGTAATAAATATATTTGTTCTTGCCCATACTCGGCTCTGAAAAGAACTCATGCCATTTTTCCTTAAAATTTACTGTCGTGTATACCACAAGAAGTAAGAATACTGCCTTAGCAATTATCCATTAACATACAAGGATAAATTTACCAGGGAGGAAGCTGTGATGCATGTTGGGAGGTGCAGTCATAGAGTCATGGAATCATAGAACAGTTTGGTTGGAAGAAACCTGAAAGATCATTGAGTTCCAGCCCCTCTGCCATGGGCAGTGGCACCTCCCACTAGACCAGGCTGCTCAAAGCCCATCCAGCCTGGCCTTGTGTAGGCGATGAGTCCAGGTGAGAATCCCAATCCCATGTCCCATTAGGCATTCCCACAGCTATGGAAGATGGGTGAATCTCTAATCAGGCAGACACTAGTCTTTCTCATCAACTACTTAATTCAAAATACTCTACGGATACCTGCTATCTCATCAACAATTTATGATAATTTAATTTTCCAGGTGGAATATTGAAAAGTGTAAACTTGAATTTCCATTAAAACGCATACACTAGTATTGATAGTCATTATCCTAGTTTCAAATTCATATTATATTAAAACCAGATAGAGTTAAATGACTTATCTGTAATTTATAGTACTGGAAGATCAGAACCAGGTGCTGCATTTTACCATAGATAATATGCCTCTGTATAAATGTAATATATGCACATATAGATATTTTTGATCCATTAATTAATTCAAATTTTATGATCTTGTCTTATGAATACCTGTGTTATAACACAGTTATTATGTCAATAGTTATACATGTGAAAAATTCATCACTGTTTCTTAAATTTTAAAATCCAATTTGAAACCACAGGACACCAGTTATTATAAAATTATGCATTAAAGTGTTTCATTTAAAGCCTATGTAAATAAAAGATAAGTCTTTAGAATCACTGAGGGCCAAGAAGAACATTTTTTAAAAATTATAATACTTAGTGTTCTATTTACTGACAGAAGGACATTATGTTTTTGCTGAGAAAAGAAAGAAGTCTAATATCCTATCAGCTATGCACCTGTGTACAATCCACAAAGAGACAGATACAAGCTTACAACATTCTTTGATGGTTTTCTAAGATAAGCTAATATGAGTAAACTGTATTAAAAAAAGGGCTTAGTTCTGTTTATTCAAGCATGTCCTGGCTTGAATTATATTAGTAAACAAATATGGCATCAGAAAAAGCACTTCTTTATGGTTTTGTTTAATTAAAATGGAAAATCAAAAAACTGGGACAGGATAAATTCCTACCAGATAAAAGAATTGCTAAGGAGCCTTTTTATACTTTGACAAACCCAGATGAAATTTAGTGTTTCAAAAATGGTCTGTGATATAATTGATTTTACTAACTCTGGAATAATTCTGAGAATCTGCTATTAATGACTATTAAATGAAAACCTTAAGGCTCAACTTAGCTGACATAATCTCTCTCTGCAAAGCCTTAACACGAAGCCTGCATATCACAGGGAGTATTTTCTGTCAAAATATAAAGTAAGGGTAGGGTATTCCAAAAATAGCAACTAGTCCATCAAGGAGGAGAACAGTTTATAAAAAGTCTTCCCTTATAAATTCTTCTGCTTGCTCTAGTAGCTACAATAAATGAAGAGCTCCTCTGAAATGCCCAAGGCCACACTTGGGTTAAGAACTAAGAGTTACATCATCTTTAACGGGAGATACACTTTTTCTTGATGGAGGTGAGACCCGAGAGCAAGGTTTTTTGTTGCAGAACAAAAAGGAGTTGTATTTTCTCTTAAGTGCACTATTCATTGACAAAAGGACAGCAAACAGACAGAGAAGTAACCACAGAGAACAGACAGTGCGCTTGTAAGGAAAGTGCATTTAGAGTGCATCGGTGTGGTGTCCTACCTTGTACACAATGATAGGGATATCAATGACAATGTAGATAAGGTCTCCCAGTGCCAGACTGGCTATCAGTGCATTCGGGCCATTCCTCATACACTTGTTCTGGTAAATGATCCTCAGCAGAGTTGCATTCCCAACCATTCCAACGATGAAAATAGCACAAGATACCACTGTGTTAATGTATTTAAAAGTTTCGGCGATCTTGGTCTGCTGGGAGCATTTGACAGTTTGGTTGGACACGGGGGGCTGCATGGTGGTGAGGAGTAAGCTGGATTCGATCCCTGAGAAAGTGGAAAGGTGGTTTTCCAAGTCACTCCGATTGGCATCGTATCTGTCAGAGCTGTCACTGAGGACAAATCCCGGAACCAGCAGCAGCAAGGAAACTCTTAAACACAAGGCTTCCATCCTGAAGTCCCCAAGGAGCGAATTCAGACAGGGTTTTGGAGTTTTTTTTTCAGTATTTCAGAGAGATACTTTTCACTTCTTCACCTGCAAAGAGAAATAGTAAGCAAAAATAGGAAAGAAAAAGGAAACACAGAATAAATACAACAGGTAGACTAACACACCCTGTTTCACACTTAGGAAGGGTATTTGAATATTCAGTCTCTGCAGCTAATACATATAAACACCTGTTTATACTAACTGCACTACTCTGAAATCTAGATTACCTCCATTAACTGTCTGACAAAAGGCAAACACAAAAAATTCCCAAGTAATAGATAGCTTATGCAAATAAGATTCTACAAAACCCTTTTAGCTTGATGCAGAATTTGTATATGGATGGAAAAAATAAGATGGATGAAATTCAGTTTTAAAATACTGTCTTGCAAGAAAAGTCAACCTATCTTGGAGACTGTTGAATAATATTTTAGATAAAATAAGAAGATATTCTTTTATATTTGAAAAAGTAGGGTAACAGCAATGCATCAATAGTTAAAGGTAGCAAATCTGTTAATTTTCTCAGTATTTTTGATATATTGCAACAATTAGCCTTAATTTATTGTTATCTGATTTATTGACTGGATTTCAAATGAAGACTGAAAATACATGGATTTCAAATCAAATTTTTAACCAGATCCAAAGTCCCTAAACATTAGGAGGAAGACTTTTACAGTCTAGGTCTAGGTCTACCTAGTGTAGGTAGACCTCTGGCCAGGAAAAGCCCTTCAAACTTCTATGTCACTTGGTTCCTGAATGTCATTGCAACTCATGTGCAGTACTTAGCCACAGTGAAGCTAATTATAAAAATTTAAGCTCTTTTAAAGATAAAAAATGCTGATTTAGTATTCTAAGCAACAAGTCATGACACTTCCAGTTAGGAAAGGAAGCATCATAGCGTTCTGTACCAGTAAGTGGGACTGCCTGTGTGTAACCCCTGCCACAGTGGGTATAGATACCACACCTCCAGTGAAACCAAGGACACCCCTCAAGTCCATTTCCTTGAAGCCTAAGTTTAATATAAGATAAAGATTTTTTTTTTACATGGCTTATGTCTGCAAAACAAGGCAAAGTGCTGTTGACAAAAGAAGAGCAGAAAATAAAGTATTTATAACTTTCTGATTTCTAGGGACTCACATGAAGTATTTGGAAGGATCCTTTTAAATAAATGAATCCTAATTCCATTCCCTATGGGGCTGTTAAGTCAGAGTTTATAGCAAGAAATTTACCAAAGAAGGAGGGAGATGATTTACTGATATTACTTCTGGAGCAGGCACAGTATAAATATTTACTACTATTGAGGCTTCTGTTGTGTGTGGTCTGTGAAGTGTGTGTGTACCTATATACAGCACCAAATGCCATGTTAACCAGAGTATTCCTGTCTGGCATGTAGAGTGTTATCCCTCACAGAGCAGGGCTCCATGTTTACAGTCCTTATATTGGTGTATTCGAGATGAGGATCTGACCAACCATTAGTTCCTATGGACTTGATTTTAGAGGTGAATGTCTTAAATAGTAAATCCTTCTTTATTAAATGCTGGATATAACAGTATCCCAGGACAGTCAGCAGCAGTTTGCACGATGCAAATGCATTCACTTTAGGTTTCTAAATCAAAACCAACAGAGATATTTGACTGTAACTGTTTTCAGGCAAGTATTAACACTTGTACTATTTACTGTGACAATGGTTCCTCAATTTGCAAATGGGAAAACTGTATCACTATTAAATGACTTTCCCCAGTAAATGCGATACTGCTATGAACAGAACCCACAGCCCTATGTTTCAGTAGTTATATTATTATCCTCCTTAATTAATGTAGTTTTCTTGTGAAAATGGGATGTATGTATTCTATGAACATGGTGGTGGCATGGCAATCATGCAGCCAGCATGCAAAGCTTGGAACAGAATTGACATTTACCATCTCTTCCCTCTCCTGGAAGAAACTTTTCCCTAAGAAGCAAAACTAAAAAGTTTTTAATATACAAACTTCTAGAGATGTTTTTTTTACGGATTCCTGGCAGTCCTTCATTCCTCTGTGCATATTTTCAAAGTATTTGTCTTGTTACAGAAGATGACATGAACTGCCTCATATGAGTGACATCCTAGGATCTGTGATGACTTTTTCCAATAAGGTCATCTAGTATTGCCCTTCACATGCAGCCTGGAGCATGTGAGGTTGCTGTGTTAATCTGGGGTCCACAGGCATGTGCTGTGCCTGTGCTCCTACAGCGCTGCAGAACCAGCCGCTGATGCAGAGAACGAAATTCCTGACTTGCCTGGGGTAACAAGCCAGAAAAATTCCCATGCCGAGGTTCGCCAAGGAGAGATCATACCAGTGGAAACGGAATTGTTCCAAGTATTAAAGATGAGCTAAAACGTTATCAGTGATGGATCAGCCTGAAGGCAGCTGAGATGTGAACGGCAGCAAACGAACTGAAGCAGGGCAGGAAAGCACTGAAGGGAACAAGGGGGACTCCTCCGGGCTGTTCCCAGCCCGACACAGGCAGGAGCGCTCCGCGCTGCCGGGGAGGCTCCCGCTGCTCCTCCGGTACCGCCAAAGGAAACGCGCTCCCTGTGCCACTATGAAAGGATCAATTCCGACGTGCACTTGGCTAATCAGCGCTACCTCCCCTGCAGCTTACATAGCGAGTCTCTGGCAAGAGCTATATATTGTTAAACTTTATTTAATAACAGTCACCCCGAGCTGCCTTGTGCCTGTCTCGTGTTCTGTCTCACTCTCTCTCTCACACACCCCGCTCTCACACACGCACACAGAGATGCACGGCCGTCACCGAATCCCTCTCTGGGGCGTTTCCGAGCGGTACCCGCGGTCGGGGCCGGGCTGTTCCCGGGGCGGGCTCGGGCTCCCGCAGCATCCCGCGCACTTCCCCCCGCCGCGCCTCCCCGCCAGGCTCACCCTCATGCTGGGGCTGCTGCCGCCGCCGCCGCTGCCGCCGAGAATTTCCTCCGAGTGGCTTTTCCTGGGATAGTCTTACCAGATCCTCCTGCCTGCGTCTGACTGGGTGGGATTGAAAATCTCCACCTCCGCTAAATCAGTGAAAGAAAGAGACAGACTGAAGAAGTCGGAGCGTCCCCTCTTTTCTGCCCCCTCCCCCAATTAAAACAAACCTCCAGCCCGAACTGAGCCCCTGCCAATGTTAAACACAAAGGCTGCCTCCCGGGCACAAGGGAACGCTGTGCTCTTTTAACTATTTCCTGGCTGAAACTGAGCAAAACTACTTTGCTGGACTCATCTAAGACACAGCCTTGGGAATCCACTCCTGTAGCTGCCTGCCAATAGCACACAGGATTCTCAGACAGGTTCTGTATCTGATCCCATCAGACGGCAGAGGAGCCGAGAGCAAAACGGTGGGAAAAATCCGCTGATGAAATATACCATTTTTGCTTTGCATTTCCCTCAGGTTTGGCCAGGATCAGAGTCTCTTTCTGAGACAATCAGTAAAACTCTATGTGTGAGAATTTCCAAAATGCTGGATTCATGAACAGAGACTGTTCCTGAATGAAAATTTCTTTGATCCATCCGGGAAACACCTTGCTAATACCTCTTAGTCTTGTTTACGATGATAATAAGAGTGTGGCATTTTCTGTCATTCCTATGTTTCCTGTCACTGTTCTTCTGTCAAGGTAGTGGTGTGAAAAAACTTGTGCAGAAAAAGTGGAAAGCTCTTTTATAGTTAAGGATGTTTTCTCATGATGAAAGAAATACCAGTGTATCACAGGGAGCAGCTTGTAATGGAAAGAGTTTCAAAATCCCTTCATGGTAGCAAGTTTAAGAAATTTTGAGTCCCTTGTTGAATCATTCCAGGTTTCTCATTTCCTGGCTAGTTTCCATCTGTCTGAACCACAGAAATTATTTTCTAAACATATATGGGCTTCTTTTGAATACAAAAAGGCAGTCTTCCTAAATAAGATATAAAAATATGTAGTGCTAAAACAGTAAAAGCAGACAAAGGAACAATAGAGAACGAGGTGCTGGTGGCCTGCAGAATTAAAATCTCTGGCATTAATCATGTAAGAAATTGTTTTGAACTATCGGTTTTGCATACTTAGTTAAAAGAATGCTTCCGTAGTATGTTTAACATCATCTGATAAATCATGTACAGGAAAAACCAGCATCTGGATCGACTGGAATAGCAATACTTTATTACTTCTAGAAAGTCATCTCAGTTAAATGAAGTGTCAAAACACAAGATCTTTGAAGGAATGTATATGTTCAGGCTGGGAATCACAAAGAGCCTACTGTTTGCAAATTGGGTAGAAACGTTTAGTTCAAAATCTCAAGTTACCCTGAAGTTGTATAAATGCCGATAAGCCACTAAATTGTCCATATACTAGTAAAAGTAATTTGAATCCTTTACATTTTGGTCATAGATGTGTGTAGTATTAATGATTTGCTTTGTCAAGAATCATCTATATGGTAACTTGTTGGAAAAACTGTTGAAGAGCTGGCAAGGGTGTAGTTAAAGACCACGTGGACTTTATGAATTACTTTATTGAATACAATTCTTAAATCTCTTGTGCGTTCTCTAAACATTGTTAAGACCCAGTTCCTTTCCTGGGATCATTTGACCTTCATTTCTAAACAACTAGAGTTGTAAAAATAAAAAGAACAAACCAAAAAGAAAGAAAATTTGTATTTCTGATCTCATTCAAACACACTTTTGTTCTTCCAATTCATATTCCATACATAATTATATTTACTTTTAAAAGGAATATATTCAAAGAAATAATCAAATTTACTAATGCTGTTAAAAATCTATTTCAAGAGAGCCTTTGTTACAATTGTGAATGCTTTTATTATTTCAAACCAAATAAGTAGTATTAATTATTAGAAATTACCGAATTGCTCAGTTCTATGTTCTTTATTATTATTACCTGTTGCTTATTTTTTAATTGGACCTTTGTTCTGCCTTTAATCTTTTAGGTGTCTAAAGCTGAGTTGAATTCTTATCTTAAACTAAGTTAAATTCAAAAATTATATCTAATTGTTCCTGCTAGGGGTTTTTTACTGTGTTCAGGAAAGTAACACAGAAAAGGAAGTTTTCATGGATGAATTATGCAGAAACTGCAGTTGCAAATCCAGCTGATCTCAGCTACTAAGAAAAGTAAAATAAAATACAGTTCTTTACACCAAAATGTTTTCAGCTATTAGGGACACTTTCACCATCACTGTACGACTGCTATCCCTTGTGTACATGCTTTTTTGGAAGAGTTCTTGTCTGAGGACTCTGTCTACCAGTTTTAGCACAGTGAAAGTGTTTTGTCTGACCTCTTCTGTTCTGTGTCTTCAGCAAACTACTTAGCTTGTCTTGCATAACTTCACAGATTCAGAGTAAGGGTAACATTCATCTCATTACAACATAACCCATTATACTTCGGTTTTAAGGATACCTGGATTTTGCAGCTGGAGTCAAGAAGGCTATCAGCATTTTGTAAAGCTGGTAATTTTCCTGGAGCCTTCAGCTATTAGAAAAGCATACTTTATTGCAGGTGTTACTAGCCTATTTAAACCAAAGCTGCAGTGCCTTTTATACAACTACCTAAGAAGCAATAGCAGAGGATCAGGAATGTCTGAAGGAGTTAATTTTATTGGATTGAAATGGACGTTTAGTGAATGTATTACCCGTTAAGCCACTTACGTCCTCAGATTTGGTATGAACTAAGAACATATGTTCATCAGCTCATGGAGTCCTAAATTTCATTCCTGAGATTCAAATGACCAAAATCAAAACCAGACATTGTCCATAATTGGCATTTTCACAGGCAGCCAGTTCCACTAGATTTCTGATATAGTTTTTATAAGAAACAATACAAAGAACAATTGGACTGGATGATCCTTGTGGGTCCCTTCCAGTTTGGCGTATTTTGTGATTCTGTGATTAACTGTTTCACTTTCAATTCAATATCTAGATTTAGCGAGTAAGAACTTGGTAAATCCAAAACTTCTCATAGTAAAATGCTAGTTTGAAAAACACTTGTTGGGCAGGTTTCTCAACTTTTACTACCACTGGTTCAGTCAGAAGTTCATCTCATTGAGCAAAAGGCTCATGGTGTGACTCTTGGGGATGGTGCTGTGCAGGGCTAAGGGTTGGACTTGATGATCCTTGTGGGTCTCTTCCAACTCAGCATATTCTGTGATTTTGTGAAAGAGACAAATCATCCAAAGCATAGACAATATTTCTATCTTGTGTAGATTATCTGTTCTTCAACAAGAGATGCACCTGTGTAGTGACTTTAGGATAATTCAGCTAAGGAGTACCTACCAGAAAAGATAAATTCATTGAAACTCAGGGTTCATAATTTCCAGTGATCATTAAACCAGTTATTTGCTTCTGTTACATAGCATTTCTGTTTTCCCAGTAACTGCTTTATTTAAATTGTATGTCTACTAATGGCATATCTATAACTCTCTTTATATGCTTAGCACAAATAAATCCCTCTTCTGGCAAAGTTATCTTTCTCCTTCCTCCTTCCTCACTCCTTTCCTCCCCCCATCTCTCTTTTTCCCCTTTCTTGGTCTCTTTTCTGTTTCCTTCATGTTAGTGGAAATGTCTGCATTTTACAATATGAATTAACAATTCAAAGAGAATTATAGCGAGAATACTTTTGTATTAGTTTATTCTAATAATTGGAAATGTATTTGTATTAAAACCACTGAAATATTCCTGCCTCTGGACTATGGGAATTAGAAACTGGAAGCTGTGATAGAATCACAAGGGAAAAAAAGTTTAAAGTTTAAAGGACAAAATTGACCACGGTGCAAACATTTAACATAGGAGCAACTGCAGGAGCTATTGCACCCCAAATGGGAATATTAGTCAGGAACTGTGGATTGGGTGTCTATAGATTTTGCAGAATCTCAATGGAAATGTTTGTGTAGGACGTGACCTTCCTGGTCCTTTAGTGTGCAGATTGGAGAAATAACAACGTATTGTTAATTCCCTTCAATAACTGAGCATTTTAGCCTCCTCTGGGGAGCATTTGTCTACTGTGTTAAATGCAATACACTAAGAACATTTCAGGAAAGCTTTTCTGGGAGAAGCAATGTTGTTGTTCTCCATTTCCATAGTTGGAAACCCTAATTTTCAAGTTCTTGCTCATAGAACCTGCTAGGAGTGCACCCACGAGTGCTGAGGGAGTTGGCCAATGTCATTGCAAGGCTACTCATGGAAAGGCCACTCATGGAAAGGAGCTGGGAGAAAAGGACCTGGATTTCCTGGTGGACAATAAGTTGTCCATGAACCAGCAATGTACCCTTGCAGCAAAAGAGGACCGTGTGATCTGCAGCTGCATGAGGCAGAGTATTGCCAGCAGGTCAAACGAGGTGACCCTGCACCTCTACTCAGCACTGATGAGACACATCTGGAGTGCTGTGCCAAGACAAACATGGACTTAGAGACATGGAGCAAGTCAAAGAAAGGGCTACAAAGATGATTCAGGTGTTTGAGCATCTGTAATATGAGGAGAGGCTGAGAAAGCTGGGACTGTTCAGCCTTGAGAAGAGAAGGCATAGGCTGGATCTTAGCAGTGTGTACGAACACCTGGTGGGAGGCGGTAAAGAAGAGCGAATCAGATTCTTCTCCAGGGTGCTCAGTGACAGAAGAGGAGGCTAAGGACACAAACTGAAATAAAAGAAATTAAATTTAATCATAGGAAAAACTATTTTCACTGTAAGGATGATCAAAGAGTGAAACAGGCTGCCCTGAGAGCTTGGGCATCCTTGTCCATCCTTGGAGATATTCAAACCCATCTGGACACAGTCCCGCATAACCTGCTGTGGGTAGCTGGGCTCTGAGGAGATGTTTCTAGGGATCCCTTCCAATATCAAAAGTCTGCAGTTCTGGGATTCTGCAATTCAGATGAAACTTCCATTATGTCGAGAGTATTTTGACTTTAGCTCTAGAATTATGGTGTCCAAAATTCTTCAAGTTGTGTTGTTTATGTTGGAAACTGAATTGAGAGTGAACTAAAAAAAAAAGAAAAAAAAGAGGAGTACTTGTAAGTTAATATTCTGTGGCAAGTTGGATATTGTCCAAAAGGATAATGTGTGATGTTTATTGAAATATTTATCAAATATGTATGTTTTTTATGTTAGCTCTATGAAGAAATTATTTTCTTCTTCTCTTTTGGGGCAAAGACAGCAAAACAATTGACTGTAGGGAGCATTTGGGGATATTCATCTGTTCTCATTCTTCATCCCCATTGTTTCAGACAACCCTGAAACTAGCTGTGAGCTAAGGGAGTTCAACCTGCTCCAAAAAGACCAGTGTTTAATGGTAACACATAAAAATATTTTTACATAAACCCCTAAATATGCAGTAAAATACATACATAAAGAACAATAAAATAGCAATATGTCACAGAAGATGCCTGTGACATATCATGCAATGAGTGAAATTATGCATTGAGAGGTTATAAGCACACTAAAGAAAAAACTGGAGGAAGGAAAAACAGATATCAAGACAAATTAAAAATTGATTTAAAGAACACTAAGAGGAAGAGAATGTATTAGATTAGAAAATCTTCCATAACTTAAAAAAGTAAGTTTCAATTTGCATTTGCAGATGGGAGCCTGTGCAGAACACACGTTCTATGATAGAGGAATGCTCTTCTACTGCCAGATATGTCTTTTATTATCTTAAGCACTAATAAAATTATCTAGATAAGATAGTGAGATATTAGAATGCCATTTTATCTTACTCTAAATAAGGTTAAAATTATTTCTATTGGCTACTTTGTAGTGAAACTGTTTTTCATGAAAAACCCTGACCCATCTCACGTCTTTCTAATGGTTCTAAGTTATCTCATTTTTGTTAGTCTAACTAAAACTAAGTTGAAATAAGCTGTTTGTACATTTACTTTGATAAAGTCCCTTTAGTATATTATTCAATATTAAATGGTTAGCATATACTATTCCACATCTTATCTTACTGTAAGCAATATATGTAGACCTCTTTACAGACTTACAATTAAGTGACAGATCTACAAACTTCTGCATTTTTTTATAGATGTAAGGAATTCTTTGCAATGCAATTTTAAGATAAAGACTTTTCAAATGATCAAGGTGTCTGGAAAAAGTTTCACCATTCCTTTCTGTGATCTAGAAAAGCATTATTTATTGGAAACCAAAGCACACATTTAGGTAACTTAAATAGCATCAAGACAGGGCGAGTAGAAAATCTTGGTGTGTGATGCTCGAGAGAGAAGGAGCAGACAGTGCTTTAGATTTTGGTGATAAAAACTCTCCCAACCATCGAAGAATTATCCTCCTATATTTATGTTTGTGCATGAAAGTATTCTGTCTGTTCATTTTAGCAGTGCAGCGGGCTGTAGCTCGTGTTTAGAAGGACAGGCTGGGTTAGGATATGATTATATTCATGGCAATAGGACTGGCAAGATGTGCTGTCATATGTTGTCATGGCCTTGCTGTGACATGGATTTCCATTGCAATGACTTTTACCTTCTTTTATGTAGATGAGAAAAACAAAGAATGAATGTTAATGTATCAAGAGAAAAATGAAAGTCCTTATGCTAGGGCCTCCGGTTAGTTCTTTGCAGTTGGTGCCTAAATACATATTTTGTGGTTTGTTGGGTTTTTGTTTATTTGTTTTTTACTTCATTCAGTAAAGAAATACCAGTAATCTCATGAAAAAAATCCAGGAAAATGTCTTACTAAACCTTTTTATTAGACCAAAATGAACATTTTCTGTGTGACTGATACAAAACTACCATAATCCAGGAACTTCTCAACATTCATATACAGATCCACAATGAATAATAGCATATTCATATTAAGGAACTATTATGAAATCCTGCATTTTGATCAGAGACATAATCCAGAGTGATATTTTGGGTGATTTCCATAAAAATATCATAGATTGATTCAACAGGATTCAATATCACAAAATTCTCCTGTACAATGAAAGTGCCATGGGACCCATTTTACCGTCGGAAATTGTTCTGTGTCTCTTGAAGTTAGTCAGTATGTGCAATAAGTGCTTTTACTGGTACTTGGCTGTGTTAATAAGTTTTGGAATTGTCAAGAAATCTGAACTTGTCTCGAGGATTCAGAGGGTTGGGAGCCAATTAACCTTGGCTGCTTTCATTCCTCTTCCATCCCAGCTTCTTCATAGAAAGCTTTATCTCTTTTTCTCTATTCTTTCTAATGAGAATTACTCATCTCTTCCACATGTACCTGGACACCTACAGTGTTCATTAGCCTTTATCCTTTTACTGATCCTTGTCCCACACATGGTTGTTGAGCTACTGTAGTTTCTCCAACAGTTGGGAGTGTGCCCATTTCTTCATACCCTAAGCTCTGAACGGTTGAATTTTCCTATTTTACCCTTAATCCCAGTCACAGTGCTGGGGTTTGGTGTGGTGAGGAAGGACAGACAGACAAGCAAAGTGGGAGGATGTTAAACCTCTGGCTGGCCAGGCCCTGCCCTGCCATCTCTGGCATCCCCCTTGGCTGCTGGCCAGCCCTTGCTGCTTCCTGATAGAGGGAGGGTGTGCTGGATAGAAAAGAGGGAATGATTTTATGTGTCTCAGTCCAAGTATCCTAGACAAAAGGTCCAACTCAGTTCTGCTATCTTTGGACAGAAATATTTCTTTCTCTGGAAACAGGAATCTTACTTTGCCTCATAAAATAACTCGAAACTCAGATGATTTCCATGTGTCAAGCCACTGAGAATTAATCTATGTCCTCTCAACTAAAGGGAAATTATGGAAACATTAATTAATCATTCTGTTAAAATATGCCAGCATATAACACTACACATGTAGTACTTTCTTTTAAATTATTATTCTTGTCACAGTTAATACTTACAAATTGTTCTGAATGCGAAATGAAAAGGAACAAGAGATATTCTTGTCAGTCTCCCTTTCCTGTCTGATATTCCACTACACTTATAAGGATTTTCATTTTATAATGTTGGATTTTTGTCATAAATAACATACAGAAACAAGTCTACAACAAGTCCTTTGTGTCAAGCTGTTAGACTATTCTGTTTCTATAGATTAAAAAAAATAAAATTTGAGACCTGTGCAATTCCTGGGCACTGTCAGGTAAATAATGATATTAGTTTTCTGTGATAATTCTTATGACTATAGCCAAAACCAAGCTATTGTCAATAATTAAATAAAATTATCTATTTTAGGTATCAAGAAACAGTAAGCTCTGATTTTTAATTTTTAACTGCTAATTATCCTAGTCATAAATTTTCAACAAGGCATAATTGATTTAATGTGCTGTTCAATTTAACTATTCAGGAAGTAAGTTAAAAAATACAACCAATAAATGCATGCAAATAAAAGTTTATAATTTGCATCATACTTTCCTAGGGAAGAACATCTGGAAAAATGCTTTCCAGTTACTTATGGATGTAAAACTCATATTTGCTAACCCATAAGTAAATGATATGATGCTAAAACTTAGTTAGATCTAAGATGGTGGGAATCCAATGTTCTCTTCTGGGTGATGAAACCTCTCTAGTTATTTAGAATAGTGTATTATGAAAACATACATATCAAAGTTGTGGTCATATGTTATTTACTTCAGACCCACTGAAATCAAAAATATTTTGTGGGACTCTTACAACACTGTTAGATCAGATTCTGAACTGGCATAAGTAAGTGTAAATCTCTTGTTGGAAACGGAAATACATTTATTTGTATTGTCAAGAAATGATCATAAATGGTGTCATTCTTTCTTACATTAGTGTACTTTGAAGGGAACCATGCCATCATGTGCATGTATCTCAAAATATACTTGAAACTGGGCAGCTGCTGCAGTTTTCTGCAAAAGCTGCTTCTGCTTCTTAAGAATTTTGATAAATTTTAATTTTTTTTTTAGTACATCCTGAACTTTTTATGATTATTAATTTGCTAGTGGATATAATAATCTAGATTGGTAAATTTTCAATAACTGTTGAAAAAAAGTTCAAAATCAAATTTTGATTCTGAAATAATTTGTAATCTGAAACATTCTTACTAGAAATGAGGTTCCTGAGAATGAAAATATTTAAAAAAAACTACATCCAAACAAGATTTAAACTGAAAAAAAAATACTTTGTATTGACACTCTGAATGGCCCCTACAGCTTGAGTGAGGGCTTTTTTTAAAATAATTATAAATAATGTATATGTATGAAATTATATTGTCACATGAAATTTATAATCAAAGATGAAGTTTTTTTAAAAATTATTTATACAGCCATATGAAATTCAAATGAGTGGGCAAAGCTGGATTCTTGTAAATAAAATAGTGTAGCTCTTTGGCATATACTCATGGCAAAATATCTGGATCAAAACATCAACAACTGCCTGTGGTTGATTTATAATATACAAGTAGCTATCTCATTTTTTTTCTTTTTTTCAATAGGTGATATTTAAATCTCACCTTTACTATTACTTTGGAAATAATGGCCAAGAACATTATAAGCTTTACAAGAATTATGAACAATATAAGACAGAAATGCCTTTTGGGTTTAGATCTAGAATACAATAAGAGTCCAGCAAAATGCAAGATGGACTAAAAACCTTCTTCCAGCTTAGCTTAGAACCTTTACTTTATACCTTTTACTGAACTTTACCTGGGTCAGATCTGTGTGCTGACTTTTGGAAAAATGGGGAAAGCTGTACCAAAAGCCTCTATATTATTTTCTGTAATATTGTAATGCGTTCTTGAAATTTTGCAATGTACTGAAATACTTGAGGGAGTTACTTGTGGAAAAAATTCTGCTGAGATAGGTTTCTGCAGCCTTTTTAGTTCAGGTTTAAAACCAAATCTGTGAAAACTGTCCTACCTCTGAGGAACATTTGTTAGCTCCACTAACTGCACCTTTATTCCTAGATAAACGTCCTCAGATTAAAGACATTTACTCACCTTTACAGTTCTTTGAATACACAAGCCTGTACATATATATATATCAGATACAGAACACTAGAAGATCCCACTTATTGTCAAAATTCATATATGCAAAAAAGCCTTTCAAGAAGGCTTTTTTCACAAAGTAGGGAAAAAAGTTTGTATGATTTTTGCTGCTAGCATTTGGCAAGACTAAAGGGAAATGAAACAAACAGATGTCCTACAAGCTGTCAAGACCTAATAAGTCTGGTATTAATAGACATGTCTGGGCCAAGTACTTGCTAGAGATAGTAACAATAATTGCTGCCTCCAGATAGTCACATGCCTCGTCTCTGCAATTTTCTAAAGGATTCGAATTCTCAATTGTTGTGTTCTTAAATTTTTTTAAATTAATCATTACTTATTATAATGCTGCCTGTAGATTTAGGTTCCCACCCCTAATGAGGTGTCTCAACATGAAACGAAGTTTAAGGGTTTTCTTCGTGGTGAGTAGGAACTGATAGTTTAATTCTTTCTGCCCTGGAGGGCTGGTATGACTTGGTATATTAAGAAATGCTAGTTTGAACAGATACATTTGGCAATTTGTATCAGAATGATGAGACTCAGGTTCAGAATATCTCCTTGTATAAGTTTGTCCCTTACAGCACACCTTGCCCTCTCTTGCCACCTGATGATTCTGTCAACTAACACTATAATTGACTGAGCATCTCATGTGCTCAGGTGGGTGGGTGAATAATTCTTTCAGAGACAGTCTCCTTTTCACTTACGACTTTGGACGTGAAATGAGATTAACTAAACTCTTTTTTTATTATTTCTTCTGGTATAGTACAGGAACTTTTAGTCTTTTACTTAACCACTGTCAAACCATTTCTGTGAAAACACATAGGCCCAGTGTGATACTTCAGTTTCTTATAGAAATCCCAACACTCCTTTATGGAAAACATGCTCAGAACAGCTGTAAACAGAGGTAAATATAGGGGGTTACATAGAGCACTATTTGGCTCTAACATTTACCCTAGCTGAGGTTGGGGTTTGCCTTGCTAAACAAGTGATGACATCAGCCAGTCACCATCTTGGGAAGGATCTTCTTCAAAGTAAGCAACTCTCTCTTGTGCTTTCTTATTCTCTAATTTGCCTGTGCATACTTATGTTTATAATATTTTCCTTACTTCACTTGACTATGTGCCCTGTCATGCCCTACAGTATTCTACAGGCTTGACACTGTATTTTAAGATATACATTTAAGTATCCGTATCACTCCACCCAGTTTGCTGATGTACTGCTGCAAGAGGTACCATTGTTTGCTTTAATTAAGCTTAGAGGTCATGCACTTCTGAAAAGATGTTCATTACAGACGTTCCTTGTGACTTATTTACAGTGCCTTGTTTAGGTCACCTGTTTCTAGAGCACTATACTTATTGTTAAGGTTTTGAGCTTAATTGTTTCTGCTAGAAGTTCCGAAAACTTAATCCTTGGGATTAACTTTGAGTAATGAAGAGCTGAGATAGGCCCAAAACTCTAATGAAAACCCCGGTTCTGTTTTGGAAGACAGGACATCTCATGATATGCATTGTATTTATCTGAAGGGTTGGGGGATCTGTTGCCATTTTCTTTGTTTATTCATACATAATAAACCATACTCAGAGAAATATTCATAGACTGTGTTTATCCTGGCAAGTGTTCAAAGGACTGTCAGTTTAACCAGATCTTTCATTAAACTTATTTATTTCTCTCCTCTGTGTACTCACAAACATCCGGAGGAAATAAAACTATCAATATTTAAAAAAAAAAATTCACTCTTTGTATGTAACATCACTGTAGATGCATGTGAAATTCTCTTTGGCAGTCCTGTGGGTTTTTTAAAGAAAGGATTTTATTTTTTTTTTTATTTCAAAATGTTTGAGTCCAATGTTTTCAACCACCTAATAAAAACAAGCTGGTACTAAGCTTTCAAAATGGCTGGCACGATTAAAAAATGTTTGTACAGAAATGGGAACATTTCTGCAAGTTTGTGGTATTCTTTTGGGGTTTCAGTAGGAGGAACTGGTATACAGAATCTGCTCTCTGATTGCTTTGAAATAAAATAGCTCTTCTCTCCTAGTTCAAAATAAGCCACTAACAGGCATCTTCTGAACGTAGTTACCCAAATTTCAGATGGTGCTACCCATCCATTGCTTGTCACCAATCAGAAACTGAATATATCCCTCTCCTAAAGCTCTGTTAGGAGAAGAAATAATGCATGTATTTCTAATTCTCCTCATGCCAAGTCCACCTGATGACAATAATACCTGCTTGCACTTAGGCGTTAAACTAGCACAGATGATTTGGTCTGAAACAAATAAAAGGGAACCTTGGGCAGGCTCTCTTTGTAGAGAAGAGTTGCTTGGGGTGAGCAGGTAATGTAGAAAATGCACATCAGTTGGTGCCTATGACTCTGAAGAGTGCTATAAAACTCAGGAAAGTTTTCCATTATTTTTGTGTCAGAACTGCAGAGTACTTCTGTTCTGTGAGGTAGCTGATACTGTTACTTTTTGTGTGCTGGCACTTGCTAAAGCTTGGCCTTTTTAGACAGGAGGAAAAATTGAAACAAACTGATATTTTAGATAAGTGCTTTCGGCTTCCTGGTTAGCACAGTTTGACTTTTTGTTTTATTTTTTCTTTCTTATTACCTCATGTGAGCGTTGTTCTGATTAGCCTGAAGTCCAATCAGGATGTATTTTGCTGAAGACTACATGAGAGTGCTGACAGTCCTCAGCTTGGTCATTTATATTGTCATCAATTGATTTGAAAAAGTTCTTTGACTCTGGAAGGTGTTGTCTAAACAGAAGGAGAAGCTGTAACTTTTTTTTTATTTATTTCCTGTTATTTGTATTTGTTATGATGTTATATTACTATGTCTTTCTATGCTTATATTTATTTAATTCCTTCAGTGTGCTTTCTGAATAGATGCTGAAATGGAACCACAGATTCCTGCCTAGTGAACATGCCTGATATTCAGCTGTTAATTCAGATTATAAAGCACTAAATTTACTTTATTTATGACTGCACCTCTTAGGTAAAGGCAAGTTTCATTCAAAGTGTACTTCTTGAAAGAGACACTCTAGTTGCTCAGCCAAAATCCATGAGTAGAAAGCTATCCTATCCAACAGATACAAAAAAATTACCCCAACCCTAAATCACACAGATAGCTTATAAAAACAACTTCAGACGTTGCAGGTTTCAAGTCTGCCTAGATTAAAATGTCTAAATGGTTTGAATAACTACTGGGGAGCAAAGAGATAATCTTTCACTCTTTGCATGTGTATTTTACAGAGTAAAACCTATTTTGAATCAGGTTGGAAAGACTTTTCTCTTTCCACCAATCTGTGCCAGCATCCAATTATAGAACACATCACAATAAATAAAATTTATAAGGGGAGAATGAGGAATGGGAAGGCATGCTACAATTTGTTGTTGCCAAATAAGACCCTTTAATAAAAAGCCTGGGTATTCTCTTTAAAGTGACATTTCAAAGGTTTTCTTCCCATTTACAACTTAAGAATTGGTATAATTCCAGCATCTTGGTGCATTTGAAAGTTAACTAAATGAATCATATTTTTTACACTTCAACAGCTTCTTCTTCCTCTGAAAAAAGTATCTGAAGCATATAAGGAATGAAATCCTGACCACTTTGAAGTCACTTGGAAAATTCTTTTTGTCTTTTAGTGAAGCTAAAATTTCACCCCAAGTGACCCAAATCTTATGTTATTCCAAGTTGCATTTTAGTGACCAGTCTTTTTGTGAAGGAGGTTAGATTGCCAGTTTACATCATTTTGCTGTTTTAAACTTTAAAATAAATTCCAACTGGCATCTTGCTTGAACTCAAAGGAGAGATTATTCTGTTCAGCTTTTCTACCTACTGATGGAGGCCTGAGAACCAATATGCAATATCAGCATTTTCACACTGAAAAACAGAAGGTCACGTACATGTTCGTGCTTCTATGACTGTACAGTAAAGAATATATATGCAGAAAGACTTTCTGTGAAGAACTAAGAATATTAGCTGCATCAACAGAAAAACAGCAAGTCTGGCAGTCATGACTTCTAGAGAGTCATAGCAGCCATTTCACTGACATAGCATTAGGGTTTCTCACCACTGATGACAAACCTGTTGCAGAATAGGGATGGGGCACATTTAGAGTTTGTGCGTTTCCAGTGCTGATTACTTTCCCTCCATTTATTTGCTACCTGTTCATTTACAGTCAAGGAAATACAGTGCTTGTTTTCTGATGGCAATCACCACAGCACTCAAGATTCTGGGGGTTGATACTAACTCTGCAGACATAATGAGCTCCATGTTGGAAGGGGTGCTTAGTGAAGTCACAGCTGTCGAAGCGATAACTTTAGATACCTGCTATCAGTAGGACTTCAACATCTTAGCATTTTTTATGGAGCTTTTGTTGTGTTTTAGTTCTAAACCTTTTTCTGTATCTGTCATAGCATATGCTGTGGATACAGAAGTAATACCTTGTCTTGGACAGATATAAGGGTATCCAGACATGTCAGTGTTACAAACAAGATGTTATTTTAAATTTTTTTATTTTTTTTTATTACCATGGAAGTAACTTCTAACAATTCTGGAAATGTACATGATAAAATATTCCACTGAATACAGATATAAGACAAAATAGAGTAGACATCCCCAGAAAGAGGGTGAAAGTCTCAGAATATGTCTTGCCAAGAAATATTTTTTGTATTTCTAGAACTACAAGAAGGATAGTGTGTTTTTTGCTATAAATCCAGTCCAAATTGCTTTCAATAGAGAGACATACTGTAGAGTGTATCCAATAATATAGCCCATAAATAAGTGTGGCTAGGTTAAGTAAAACTGGTAGATAATAAAAGATAGCTTGTAATCTATAGAACAAGTTAATATTTGAATGTTTATATGGTATGGGAAATATGTAATCCCTGTGGAGGTGAACAGGTGTTTTTATGCCTGTACCTAGTTTATTGTACAAGGTAAGCTGCTTCATCAGAAGATGCCAGGCTCACAACCATTTTATTTTTTCCTTTGCTTCCTGTCCATTCCTTGTTATTAGGAAGCAGATGATGTATTTAAATTGCAAATGTGTATTTTTCAATCTTACATGTATGTTGACTATATCACTGCATGTACCCCACGTGTGCGAAGTTTCTGTAACTGGATTAGGAAAAGAAAAATGAATTTTTCTTTATACTATAAAAGCAATGTAATGTAAAGTCAGTTTGAACCCATGATGAAAAAGTTTTTAATGTTCTAGGATCATAACTCAGGTTGGTCCAGTAGTGCCAGTGCCCTAGATGAGGAGACAAGATTCTACTGTGTGAGTTGTAGGAAAAATTGGCTTTCTTGGAAGCTTTCTGGCACTTATGTTCTGTCTTTGATTTTTTGAGAAGTGTCATAGAATCATTCTATGGTTCTCTGATTCTGTGATGCTTCTTGAAAATGTCTTGCCTACTTCTGAGATGAACTAAACTTTTAATGTTTTCTTGCACTGGTGTTCTGTCATTGATTTTCAGGAAGCATCTATGCTTCCAAGAAAGCCCTAGAATCATAGAATGAATCTATGACACTTCTCAAAAATGTATTGCCTACTTTTGAGATGAGCAAAATTGGTCTGGAAGCCTCCAGAGACCAGGCTTTCTTGGAAGTCTTCTGGGACTTCTGTCTTTAATGGAAATGACATTCAGACAGTCTTTCCCACAGAATTTTGGTGCTTCAAGACTTGACTTTGTCTAAAGAAGCCTCTTGTACATTGAAAAACTTAAATTACCAAGTCTCAGACAGGGACTGATGTTGAGCATCAGTGAAATTGGTTTAATTTACATGGAGTTGTCTCATTCACAGTAATACTTTTAAAATGTGTTTTCTTGAGGAGAACAAAGCAACAAGCTTGGTCTGCATGTAAATTAAGGGGTTTCAGTAGTTCCCTGATTTATCTACTGTGTGTAGTTTGTGTTGCATTTCTACAATCTTTGAATTTCTTGGCAAGTGCCAGATTCTCCACATAGAGCTCACTAATTTTGCCTTCCTCTGAAGAATTCTTGGATGTGTGCATCTGAACACCTCTTTTCCCCTTCTTGTCCTTTAGGTTTCCTTTTTCTGTGGTTTGATATGATCTTATATTTTCATTGCCAAAAGAGAATTTTAAAAAGTAGGTATTTGTCCTGTGCTTCTTGAATGAGTAGCTAGTAAGGGATTACTTGGTCATTGGCTTCAACTTCCCTGGTGGATGTTGTAGGCAGAAATTCATTTTATTTCTGATCATAGATTTTGGGGTGAATTTATTATTTTTAATGTGAGTTATATTTAGTCTCATCAATATAGCTTTTGGTGGTCTTAGGGCAGCAATCAGACAAACCAATCGCAAATCTAAGATCCAGAACCTCTGGATGACTGGGATCAGGCTCTGCTGTTCAGACAGCCATATCATTTAGTGCTTTACAAGAATTTCAGTGAAGCCAGCTAGGTTTCTTGTCCCTTCTAGTTCCTAATTAAAGGGTCTCCCAAGATATAATCTTCCAATTTTTGGCCTAAATTCATTTAGTGTTTCATGGAAGTCTTCATGTTTTCTTAAGAAATTTCTCTTACAATAGCACTTTATTTAACCTAGGTAATTTTTCTGCCTCACTCTTGCTTAGAAAGAGAGAAATAATTTCTCTTGCAGACCTGATTTTGCTTGGTTGGCAAACTAGGTTGCCTTATACGTCCATCTTACAGTAGGTAAAATGGAATCTATCAGTCTTCTTTGTCTACTTCTGCCTGACTGATTCTTTCCTGACAATGAGTAATGAAAATTGTGGCCACGTGTTTGTTTTGTAACCAGGACAGCCAGAAAGGACCAAATTAAGAAAGATAGCAATATTAAGTGATCATTTGACTACAAACCATCATTTTGAACCAAATCATAGACCCATAGAATAGCTTGGGCTGGAAGGGACCTTTAAAGATCAGTGCAGAAAATACAGTGTTGAGATGCAGTGGCAGGTAGGAGCATTTCCCAAGGATGCAGGGAAGTTCTCCTGACATTTCAGAAAGCTCTAGTGAAATCCTCTGTGTTCTGTTTCAGAATGTATATTCTTGCTGTGCATATGACATTTAAGTCTTATTTGTTTGCCTCTCTCTTTAAAGGTTATCTGTTCTCCTTCTGAGATTTTTATCTATGGTGACCTCCTGAATGTACTGATTTGTGTGATCAAGCAGTGTTTTCACAACCTTTCAATGTAGGCAATGAACAAATAGAGGTGATGGTATTCTTGTCACCTAATTGATGAGCCTGAACTAGAAGGGTCACCTGCTAGAATCTTTCCTAGTCAGTGGGGAGAGAGATCTCTTTTCATCTGCTGTAAATGCAAACCATCCTCCTCTCACACAGGCACCTAAATGTGATGATTTAAATACCCTCCTTTCTGCCTTCAGCCATCTTTATTAACATATTCCTGCTTTGTATAGGAATTTATTTGTTCAGTGTCCAACTTGGTGAGAAAAGACTTTGCTAGGTGTGTCTACTAACTCCTAAAATTCCCAATCCTAGCTCCAAAAGACTTAGAGCATTTAAGGAATGGGGAAGAGGGATACAAAATGAGGCACACATGATGTTACCTACTTATAGGTACTGTCAGTTTTAAAAGTGCCTCCATCTTTCTATGGTTAGGAAGATGACCTTTAAAGTCCTTGTGATTGCATAGATGAAATTAGGTGTGTGTGGCTATTAATAAATTATGTGCATAGATGGATGTTTGACAGCTCTTAGCTTATGAGAGTATTTCTTGTATACCATGATAGGACTGCACCTTGATCAGACACTGAGAGAGTTCCAGAGACAGAAATCTGAATATAGAGAAATCAGAAATGATTGTTGCTCCAATTCTTAGTAAGCTCTTTTATGATTTTTTTTAAGAAACAAACTATATATGAGTTAGAGGGTTTATTGGCAATAATTTGCATATATCTGTGCTCCTCATGCAGCCATTTGATAATGTATGATTTTTCACAGTCTGCCTGTCATCTTAATGTTCTTAATTTATTGAGAAGTTGCTTTATGCCTTTAATATTTGGACTCTCAAAGAGGCACTGCTTCAAAATGTTAAATTTCCAAACAAAATATAGGTACTTCTATAACCACTTCTGTGCACACAGATTCACAGAATTACTGAACCACAGAATGGTTGAGGTTGGAACTCTGGAGGTCATCTGGTTCAACCTGCTGCTCATGCAGAGACACCTGGGACTGGATGCTCAGGGCTATGTCCAGGGAGTCACAGACTGTCTATCAGGTGTATTTTCTGATAATCATTAGCATTTATATTTCAAACTCTATTTGTCGTGAATAGTGCTTGGAACTTTAAACAGTAGCTAATTACTGCATAACTTTTGTATTTTGAGTCTGTGTCTAGAAAGAACCACATAACCACACTTGGGAACATTAACAATATCTTATTCACATATATTTACTAAATTTTAATTTATTGGATCTTGAAAAAATGTGTTTGAAGTATTCAACTCCTGAATGCAAGCTGAAAGAAGTAGAAAAAAAATAGCTGTAGATATTTATTAGCTAATTGGTTCCTTCTCTTTACTGGCATTAGTGATAATTTCTGTAAGAAACTGTCAGTCACTTCAGGAATCATCCTGCAGTTGGCTGTCCCATGGAAGCATTTCAGCTCCAGGGCATCTTTTTACCCTCGCAGAACTATTAAGAGCTGCTTCATGTAATTCTCAGAGAAAGTGGACACACCAAAGAAATCAAAGTATGGGTGTGTTGTGCATAGCAGTAATAATAAGGTTAAAAGAGGTATTGTGAATATTGTTATTGATTCCCATTGTGGCTTGTTTTTCTAGAGAAAAACTTGCAGACACAGAACAAAAATTTTTGTGAGCTCTAATTGGCATATGTCCTCATGGCTGTTTCATGGTAACATGAACAGAGCTTACCAGTAAAAAGACTTGTCTTTCTCTGTGCTCCGTGCTTTGTTCACAGTTTATGTATTCTTAAGTGTGCTTGGAGGAGAGGATGGTCCCAGTTATTCTAGTTCATCCACAGTAGCTTTAAACCATAAAAATTCTGTTGGAGTGTTCAATATAAGCATACCAAAGAGAATGTGTGAAACTCCACACCTGTGGCTATGTATTATTGCTTTCCCTATACATAAAAAGTTAGTTGGAAGCTAGACCAGCACCCTAATTCAAATCTTTCAGAAATTAAATGGATTCTAGTCCCTGACAAACTTTAGAGGATGCTGTATCATTTTCTACCTTCAGTAGCAGTCTTTGGACTTCCATTGTATTTATAAGATGACTTATGTGCTATATAAAAATGCTGCTATAAATCATTGCTTTCTCAGTTTCCTTCTTGATTGAATAAACCTGATGTTAGGAAAGTTCATAGCTGTATGAGATAGGGCAAATATGAATATCTATGTGTGTGTCTTTGTGGCTAAAGAGTGGAAACTGAAGTATATTTGAAATAGAGCATTAATAGTTTTAATTGCAGTCTGTATGTGAGATTCTGGTTGCAGTCTGTATGTGAGATTC